>NC_136976.1:50810037-50848849 GCF_032717465.1 Coenobita brevimanus | reverse complement strand
GAAATTCCAATAAAAGCAATATCTGAACTTCCCCCTGCTAATCCGGACTTTTTCCAATATATCAGACATTAGTCTGGATCGCACCAACGGTTTTTAAACTGTTTTGACTGCCATTCCGATACTGTAGTGTGTTGTAACTTCACTACATTAATCAAATGGTATAATATATATAATAATACTGTACTATACACTGATAAGCATGTCTTTTATTTATCTTATTGTGGTGAACATAGCTGAAGTGGTCAGGCAGTTCAGATTGCTTCTAGTTTTATTGGACTTTTTCCAATATATAGGAATTTAGTCTGGTAGCTCCTTGAGTCTGATAAAAGCGAATTCTGGTCTACTGAAGTCCGGTATATCAAGGTTTTACTGTATTTATTTTTTTTTTTTGCCGACTGTACTGGATGCGAATAGTTCTGGACAAATACGTACTGGACGCGAGGGTATTGTATATGAAGTCTGACTGTTCGTTTAAATGATGGCTACAGTAATTATGTTGATTTTAGTGGTATGATAAATTACCAAATTCCATCTTATAGACAGGACAGCAGTTCATGTAAAAATTTATAGTGTTGACCACTTTTATTGATGCAGCAGAAATGCACAGGTATACCCCAGTTTAACGATGCAGTTGATTAAGTAAAAACCCATTGATAGGCGGGGTATCTTATCTCGGGGTAGATAAACGTAAGGTACTGTATAGGTATGCATTTTTGAGCCCTGGGTTTCCCCCCTAACCAAGCTCTAAACCCACCCAAATGAGCCCAAAAATAAGTTTAAAGCCTATCTAAATCGCCTGACAGCTGTAAAAGACGCTAACCTAAGCCTAACACCTGTAAATAACTCACTAAAACAACAAATAAAATCTGAAAATTGTCGAATGTAAGTCTGGATAAGATAAAGCTTAGTAAACTGTACCCCAGATTGACATTGTTCACCCCACCTGTGGCTGAAACACATTAATCAAAGTCTAAAAACAATTTGTAAATCAACCCAAACACACAGCTTTAGTCTAAAATATCATCAAAATCGTTTTTTTTTAAATCAAAACCCATCGTTAAACCGGGGTTTGGCCATCTTTAGGTGGGGTATGGTGGTGTTTCTACCCCCATTGTTATGCCGGGGTATCACATATAGGGGTATAGTATATTACGGTATACATGTATTTCTTCCATCAGAAGAAACTGTCAGAAACTCTCGGTATTTACATTTAGGGGTATGGACATACAACTCCATTGAATAACTTCATCCCTGATTCCAAACGGTATTTACTGTATTTCGTGTCTGAAGAAAACTTTTTAGCTACTTTTTTTTTTTCCCCCCCCCTATCATTGGAAATCTTATATGTTTGAACATTGACATATTTACAAGATCTGGTAAGGAGTTGAAGATTCATATAATATAAGACAAGCTTTCTCAGGGACTGACTCATTGCAGTCTGCCAGTGTCATCTGTTTTGGCTGGAAGATTATGTCACTTCACAGTAGTACAAGGTGGGATGCAAGAAGACTAATAATTCATTAAGCCACGTATGCAAGTATAGTAATCAACATAAGGACATACAGACAGGTTATTGCAAATTATCATAGAAGTCCATATAAAAGTATATTAACACTGTTGTTCTTATCCAGTTTGCTGCTGATTTTGAGGGCAAATATCAGAATCAGTTTGGTATTGTCAAAAACATCAAAATCGGCAATACAGTATATCGGTTCAGCATATCGGTTTTGTTGCAGCACTAGAAATCATAAAACCTCCTGGCAGATACACCAGGCATTTCTTTACAACTTTATATGCAAAGATTTTTCAAAAATTGAAAAAAATAATAATAATAATAATAATAATCCTGGTATCAGCATATGGGATAGGAGTTTATGTAGAAGTTTTGGCACTTTTGAGGTTAAAAAGGCTAGTTATACATTGAATATGAGTGGTATTTTGAGCCAGCTTTGCACCATTGATCAACTTGATCCAGTGTAATGGCATCCTTTGAGGCAAGTAAAGAATATGTTGGTAATATTTTCTATGTATCCGAGGATACCAGCAGAACTAGGGATATATAAAATCTTAAGAACAAAAACCATAGGGATTATGATAACTAAGGCTGCTTCAGTAACAGCATCAGCATATGCATTAACAGCATAAACATACATTTAATTCTCAGAGCTTAAACTGGCACGTGGACTGAACCTGGAGCGTTTAGTACTGAGCCGACTTAACCCCCTGCGAATGTGTGCTGCCCCAGTGGTGAGCAACTTTGCTGCTGTGACGCGGAGGTTCCAGCTGGCATATTGCTACACCATCATGGAGAACAATAAGCGGCTGGGCATCCCATCTGCGAGACTACAAGATGATTATACTGTTAAGACTACCCTCGACTCCTTCTTTCCATTTGACCCTTATCTGCTTCTCAGGTACAGCATTATTGTATATGTAGCTCATGTATGTGAAGTAGGTTGAAGTACAGTTTCATTACAGTGATGCCTTGTACATATAATTTATTTCAAGAGAAGTGATTACTACTAGGTGGAAGGTGGTAGGTGGGGGCACTCACCATCCTCTCACTTGATGTAGTGCAGCTCTCAGGTTGCTGCCCTTTCCTTTCTTCATTCCTCTTCCGTGTGTTTTTCCTTCTCTCTTTCCCCTTCTGTCTGAGGGTGACTCTACATTGTGTGACAAGCCAGATGGTTTCCTGTACACCAGGAAACCATTTACTACACTGGATGGTAACCATATAACCAGACTACGGTGCCTCATGGTTTAGTGGGTAATTAAGGCACTCCATCCACATTGAGCCTGTGTAGGATTATATCCAAGGGGCGATTGGGGTTTATTGCTCACATATTGCCACTCAGGGATGAGTGAGGCTGGTCACTCATCTTGAATGTCAGGACCAACTTGCCTACCCCCAGGCTTCTACATTCCTCATGGGGCAACACAAGATTAAATGTTGTATATATGTATGTATGTATGTATGTATGGAAAATTAGATATCCATGTTCGTTCATTCAAAGTTGAAGGCCTTATAATCCTGTAAAATAATGGACCATCAGAAGAGTTAGAAAAATGATACTGTATGTAGCTATGTCATGACTGAGAAGGATATGGTAAACCTCTACCAGTGAATGAACTACAAATCTTTAAAGACTCACCATTGTTTAATACATTTGGTATGACCAGCCATTGCTTAATAAATTTGGTAATTAATTTTAGGTAACAGTGGATGGGTTTATTCATCAGAGAAAAACTTAATGATGAAAAGTGGTGAAAAGGTTTAGTCAGACAATGGTTACTGTTGAAAGTCAGTATCGCTTCTCGTGTGTGCGTGTGCGCACATGCACATATGTGATGCACACATGCATGTGCATGCATATGCGTGATTGTGTTTGCATGCATGTGTGTGTGTGTGTGTGTGTGTGTGTGTGTGTGTGCGCGTGCGCTCGTTCGTGCATGCGTGCTTTTGTATGTGTGTTATATCATTATCTTATTGTTTATAAAAGCTGCAGCATGCTTGCATGCATCAGCCTTGGTTACTTAACCCCTAAATACCGCAATTCGATCTAGCTCGTCTGCCACTGGAGCCGCAATTAGGGGGTGTTTTTTCAACTTTCACCAAGGGGAAAATCAATATGTTCTAGCTAGAGAGGAAGAATTTACACACCTGACAGCACAATCGGCACTCCCCTAGGCCTAATGGTTACCGCACAATCGAGTCAAATTTGAAAAAAAAATAAAGTAGGTACCCCCAAAATTTTTGAAAGCCCCCATAGTTTTGATAAGTAACTATTTCTATTACTGAAATAGGTCATTGCAATATCATATATCACACCAAGCCCGAGAACAGGTGTTTTGGGGTGTGGGGAGATTACTTGCTTTTGGGGAGATAAAGTACCCTGTGAAGAGAAGGTTTATAGGTATGGAGGTTGGATAAAACCATCTTTTCTTATCAAAGTAAGGCACTTTAGTTTGTTCTTGACCAACTACTATGAAAACAGATGTGTTTGTACGTGTGGGGAGATAAAATTCGATCAGGGAGAAGGCCCACAACGAGTACAGTGAACCTTGGGAGATCATTTACAGTAACAACCAGTTTGGCTAGTTGAAACAAAATCTGTGTGATTTAGCATATCAACCATGCAAGCAGGTGTGTTTGCAGGTGTGAGGAAATAATTCATGTATGGGGAGTAATCCTGCAGTGCCTCATGGTACTTCAGAAACTTTCAGAAACAGCAAATGTTTATATTCCCATGAAGGGAAGTAGAATATTGTTCAATATTGTTGCAGATGCATGCAAAGGAAAAGGGAAAATGTAACTGTCTTTACTATATCGAGGTGGAGGGTTGGTGGTGGGCGGATGGGACTGGGTGGTAGTGAGGGGGCTGGGGCTCAGATGCCTGTGATTGCATGTGTTTGCATGTATAGAATAGTATACAGAGAAGCATTTATTGTGTTCAGGTACGGAAAGGCACAGGAAAAAAAAAAAAAAAGCATCGAGGCAATACGTATAAAGCACATGTACATGTGTTGGAGGTGGGGGGAGGGGGGGCATGGGGGGGGGAGAGCAAGCCAAGCTGCGTGCTTGCCATCACACGATGGTTTACTGGGGGTAGGAGGGTAGTATGGGGCTGAAAGGGAGGGAGGGGGTAGGGTAGGTAGAAGTATACAAGGTAGGGGGGGAAGGTGGGGGGGGCTGGAGGGAGGTGGAATGGGCCTCGTGGTTGGGGGAGGGGTAAACTTCGACTAACAACGTCCTATTGGGGCGTACAGAAGGGTGGGAGGGTCTTCAGAGAGGTTATTACGTGACAGATGACAAAACATTCAGGCAATGGGTGGTCTGAGAGGGGGGGGTGACCCCCCCTGCCCCCAGAGTGGCCGGATCACCCAACCCGAGGCCGGAGGGGTTAGTTCTCATTGGCTTGAAGGGATATACACCACAATCGGGGCAGAGCAATGTGCAGGCAGTTTTTTTTGCAAGGCGCGCTAAATTGATGTGATTCGGCTGAGAGGGCTAAAGTGGTCAACACTTACATTGACGTGCTTCGGTATTTAGGAGTTAATGGTGACTCAGCCTGCTGCTTGGTCTCTGACAGCCTCCCTGTTCAGTGCCCTATCCCTGAGGCCACACTCTATGGCCCCATTCCAGGTCTTTTTAGGTTTACCACCCACAACCCTACCCTTGACATTCACATCTCTCACCATCCACACACAGCTGTCATCCTTCACCCTCTCAGCATACTCAAACCATATCAGTCTACTATTCTCATCACAGCACCAATGCTGTAGATCCTCGCTTTAATGGATCTCATTAGACCATATATCAGATTTAACGGACACTTCAGAGGCCACTGAACTTCTGTCGGTTAAAACAAAACAGTGTCTTCTAACTAGTGTGCATTGGATATTAGTACAAAACATATGTTCCCAACCTGTTTTACTCCAACCTGGTCTGAAATTGCCCTTTCCTCATTGTGATTCCCTAGTTGTAATAGCAGACTAGTAATATTGTACTAGTTATGAAGAAGTGCATTGACAAGGATTTGAAATAGGCTGCAAGAAGCAAAATTATAGCCCGTTAGTGTAATATGGGTATAGTTTTTACTTTTAGTACCAGAATATTCTGTTGTACTCATTTATTTTCGGACATGTTCTTGAAATCCCACATCAGAGGGGGACCATAGGTTATAAAGAACTGTCACCTTTGTTGGATCAGGTTTTCTCCCATTTAATCTGTAATAGCTAGGGTCCACTGTACATTCAAGTCCCATCCTTCCTCTGAGCTCTTCAGCTGCAATCCTAGGCCTTCCCCTCCCCCCACAGTACTCACATTCAAGTGTACATTACACATCTGTTCATTGTCCTCTTCCTGTACTGTTCAGGTCTCACTACTGTTGAGCATAGATCTCCTTAATACATGCTGCATACTGTATATATTTATATGTGACCAAATATTCAAAGTTATAAAAATTCTGAGAGAACAGTTATTTGAGCTTATTCCAGTTTATGACCTGCTGAATGCCATGTTAACACTGTTTTACAGTACTCTACTATACCGTGTATCTTTTGTTGACTACATTTATGTGATCAGAAGAGTCCAGTTCATGCAGTTAATAATGTCCCTCAGGTCTAAACGGTACATCATCAGCCACTACCGAGAGTTCGACGGTCTTCCCGAGGATGAAGAGAAAGACCAGCATGGGGTTTCCACTAGGGGCCATGAGGAGGAGAACCTAGTCACCGTGACGTCACCCCAGTCATTCAACTTCTCCTACAGTACCTCCCCGGGCTACCAGAAATGGCCTGGTGAGAATATGGCCTTAGATGTCATCACACCACCAGGCCTTATGTTATGATAGTCGTGGAGTCATTGCATAGGTAGCTCATCAGTGATTGTGGTCTGGGATTCACCATGGGCCAAGTTCATCACCTCATCATTTATTTATTTTTTGTGTTAAGTAAATGTTAGAGTACATCAGAAATTCTCTGACTGTGCAGTGGTGGTGTCATATTAGAATAGGATGAATGTGAAGTTTGGATAAAATGCACTCAGCAGTGGACTGTCTTTAATTTTGACAAAATATTAGCATATGAAAATAATGGTTAATTTCTTTTTTATTTCTAATAGCTATAGAACATCTCACTGTTAGTGAACAGAAAGAAATTAAGACTTTCTTATTAATACAGTAACATTATTATTATTATTATTATTATTATTATTACTGTATTATTAGTATTGTTATTATTATTATGTCATTTATATAATTATTATCAGGTTCATATTATTGTTCGCTCTACTTTAGTATTAATATTTGGGGGCGCTCACCATCCACTCACTCGATTTAGTGCTGCTCTCGGGTGTCTGCCCTTTCCTCTCCATCCTTCTTTCCTTCCATTCTCTTCTGTCTTTCTTTCCTTCATTCTTTCCTTGTCCTTCTGCCTATGGGTGACTTTACACTCCCTCATCTGTCTTTCTTTCCTTCATTCTTTCCTCTTCCTTCAGCCTGTGGGTGACTCTACACTGAGTGACAAGCCAAATGGTTTCCTGTACACCAAGAAAGCATTTACTACACTGGGTGGTAACCATATAACCAGATTTTGGCGCCTAGTGGTTTTGGTGGGTAATTATTGTTCTCCAGTCGGATTGAGCCGGTGAAGGTTTATATCCAAGGGGTGGGTGGGGTTGATTGCTCATGTAATACCACTCAGGGATGAGTGAGGCTGGTCACTCTCATCTTAAATGTCAGGACCAACTGCCTAGCCCCGGGCTCCTACGCTCCTCATGGGGCAATGTAGGATTGGATGATGGATCATAGATTTAATTCATGCTGACTGTAACCACCTTTGCAGAATGGATTATGAAAGGTGACTGCTCTCCTACTTTTGTTATGATTTTGTACAAGGAGAATAGGGTAGGAGTGGATTTTTGCCCATTATTCTTGCACCATTAGCCTCCTGTTGCTGCCTGTAGGGATCATATGGATATATATATTTTTTAATCCTGTGAAGTCCGGGGATAGGACAGCCATAATCAGCCATTCACTGGTTGTTTTAAGGTTTGCTTCTGGGACCATGGCTGCATTGCTTTAATGTCTTTTTACCAGTGCTTTTCAACACTTGCCTGCAAGCCTTGACACATTCAGTGGACCATCATGATTGGGAGCTAGCAATGCACTTTCAGTAAATGGTACTGAGCCAAGTTGCTCCAAGTCATATGAGGGTAGTGACACTCTTTCAGTAGATGGTACTCAACTAAGTCTCTCCAAGTCACATGAGGGTAGGGACAAGCTTTCAGTAGATGGTACTCGGCCAGTCACACCAAGTCACGTGAGGGTAGTGGCATGCTTTTAGTGTACTGTACAGGTATACCTCAATATACGATACCCTTAGATGCTATACCCCGGCTTAACGATGGGAGTAGAAATACCACCATACCCTGCCTAACGATGGCCAAATCCTGGTTTTCATGATGGGTTTTTATTTTTTGTACCACTTTTGATGATGTTTTAGACTAAAATTGTGTGTTTAGGATGATTTATAAACTGTTTATAGACTTAGATTAATGAGTTTTACCCATAGGTGGGGTGAACATTGTCATTTTGGGGTACAGTTTACTAAACTTGATTTTTTCCAGACATATTTGATGATTTTCAGATTTTATTTTTTGGTTTTAGTGAGTTATTTACTGGTGTTAGGCATAGGTTAGCTTCTTTTACAGCTGTTAGGTCATTTAGATTGACTTTAAACTTGTTTTTGGACTCATTTGAGTGGGTTTAGGACTTGGTTGGGGGTAAACCCAAGGCTCAGAAATGCATCCATATACATTACATGTTAAATATACCCTGAGATACAATACCCTGTCTAACGATGAGTTTTTACTTAACCAGTTGCATCGTTAAACTGGGGTAGACTATATGTGTATGATATTCAGCCAAGTTGCTGCAAGTCACCTGGGGGTAGTGACAGGCTTTCAGTACATAGTGTTCAGCAAGTCACTCTAAGTTACTTGAAGGTAGTGACATGTTTTCAGTAGTTAGTACTCTGTCATGTTGCTCCAAATCACATGAGGGTAATGGGATAATTTTAATACATAGTACTCAACCAAGTAACTGAAAGTCACATGAGGATAGCAGCAGTGGCTCAATCGGTAGAGAGGTGGCGTGCAGTCCTAACGGACCCAGGTTCAAATCTCGGCTGGGGCAGGGAACAGTTTAAGGATTTGAATTTCGTTAAATCAGGCTTTACTGATCTACCAGAAGACCCGCCGACATGTCGTAAAAATACCCCCGCTAATATCAATACACTAGTCCTGTATGAGACAGCCCTAGCATGTATTCAATATGGACGGTGGGTGTTAGTGCCGAAGTGGTGACATGTAGAGGTGTATGGTATGTAGGAGGACTGCTGGGCCTTGATAGCAGGCTGTGAAGCCTATGCCCAGAGTCAGACCAAAAAAAAAAAAAAAAAAAAAAAAAAAAAAAAAAAGTACTCAGCCAAGTCACTGGAAGTCACGTGAGGGTAGCGGCACGCTTTCAGTACATGGTACTCAACCAAGTCACTGGAAGTCACATGAGGGTAATGGCATGCTTTCAATACATGGTACTCAGCCAAGTCACTGGAGGGCAAATGAGGGTAGCAGCACACTTTCAGTAGATGGTACTCAGCCAAGTCACTGGAAGTCACAGGAGGGTAGTGGCACACTTTCAATAGATGGTACTCAGCCATGTCACTCCAAGTGACATGTAGTGGTATATGATATGTAGGAGGACTACTGGGCCTTGAGAGCAGGCTGTGAGGCCTATGCGCAGAGTCGAGCACATTAAAAAAAAAAAAAAAAAGTTACATGAATGAAATTCAGTTTATTTAGAGGACAGTGATCATTTTATTTTCAGTATACAGGTATTTTTTTAAATCAACAAATCAGTGACATGATTTCCTTTAATATTGCCTCAATAACTGAAAATTATGAGTTATACTTATTAAATCAAGCTGCTTGGCAGATCTGAGATATTCACAGAATTTACAGTATTGTATTCTCAATGCATGGGATCTGCCTGGCATGTTACAAGATGTTGGATTTATCATTCTGATGTATGCTAGGTCACTTTCCTGCATATTACTGCCTTCAGTAACCACCATGAAAGTCCTGTAAACAATAGAAAGTACTATATTTCTTCAGTTTAGTCTGTGTAAATGCCTTAAATTTTGTTGTAGTGTCTGGTAATATTTTACATTGTTTCACCAAAAGAAATACTGTACAGTATATGAGTTAAAAGAAAATTTTTTATTGAGTGAAGGTAGACCTAAGTAGCAGTTTACATCACTACCCCTACCTACTTAATACCAAACCATAAGGTCCACCCAAAAGCAATGCAGTGCAGAAGAATCTCAGGTGCATTCCCTATCAGTCAGTCCACTAAGGTATTGATTTTACTAATATTTTGTAGTATATGTTGGCAGTGTTGTTTTTTGTATATACTAGTACTCTTTAATAGTTGATTATAAAAAACTGTATATATACTGTATATAACTCTAATTATAGGAGGACCTTGAAGATTGTTTCTCACTAGGCTAATGGGCATGTTGGAGAATGAGAGATGATACCTGTCATTGTATCTGTGATCCTAGTCTGATATGTTGTGTGCTTTGATGATGTCTGTTGAATATTTTTTTTGGGGGAGGACCTCTGACTTAGAATAGTGTTCATGTTTCTTGACTGCTTGTTGTTCTTGCAATATTTCATATATGAGAAATACTGTTTGTCATGACTGGTATTTCCATAATCACTTCTGTATGAGGATCTACAGGTATGTTTGGGAAGGAAGATATACTCCTTTATTTGTATGTGCATCTCTCTCACACACACCTGGGAAACATTTTTCTACAACTTGACTGGCTGCCTTAATAAAGATACATTAATTGTCAGAAAACCATTTTTAATTGAATCATCGTATTTTAGTGTTTTGAGTGTAGTATGTAGCTTGATATAGCTTTTGAAATATGCTGATTTAATTATAGTATTAACTTGTAGACTGTGTCATTCCATACTTTCCAGAAAGTGCAGTGGACAATTGCTACAAACTGTCCAGAAAGAGAAGCAAATTTAGGTCAAGTTTTGTCACCAGAGTATTTGCATCTCATTAGTAATATAAATGCCCATAAACAAATCCTTACCACTCCTGGTCTACCACATTTCCTCACTCACCAGTCTTCATCCCCTACAGTCAGTGCTTCTCAGAAAGAATATCTAGCATTCACCCTGTCCATAATATGGCAGATATTGAGCAAAAAGTTTACATATCTGTACATCAAAAGATGCTCTTTTTATCGCACTTACAACTGTTTGTGATGAAAGTAAAAATGGCATTTATGTGACTAATGATATTGTACAAATTACTGAGCATAATTCAGTTATAACTAAACTGTAACAGGTATTAACCTCATATAGGCATACTTATGTTTTAGCATCTTCCCTCACATTGAAAGAATAAAACAGGTTTAAGATAAAACTGATAAACCATTTTTTTTTTTTTCACACCACAGGAAGGTTAGAAATACAAATGTCACAGTTTATGGGTTAAACACACACACACACACACACACACACACACACACACACACACACACACACAATTATATACAGTAATTACTTGTATTTTCTGATTAGGATAGATATTTTTTTGATAATTATATGGTGAATCATATTACAGGAACCATTTTAGACATATGTGATGACTCAATACAGGCGAGTTGATTATTTGCCATCCCTTCCATTAGTACCTTGAGACATCACAGGCAGCTGGAAAAAAAAAATGCACCAGTGTACTGTATAATACTAATATGCTGTAAAGAATGTGAAATATCCCTTCTACTTAATGTGATTTCAGATACTTCAGCATGTTCAGGAAACACTTAGTATGTATTTACATAAAGATATAATGCAATCCTGGAGAGTTTCTATTTGAACCCAAAGAATGGTATTGGTAGTAAACTCATGTATTTAGGTAATAAGTTTCTGAGTGTTGTGGAAAAGGTACAGGATTTGGAAAAATTATGATAAGAGAAGGTAAAGAAGATATCAGAATGTTATGGGTGGGGGGAGAGATGTGGAATGATTTGTTGTTGTGGGGAAGATATTGGAGAAAGTATGTGAGAAAGACATATACTGTACATGATAATCTGGGTACTGATGGATCCGGGAAAAGCCTATGATGAGGGAAATATGGAGGGAGTAAGGAAGATTTTTCCATGTTATGTGGACGAAAACTGTCTTATAAAGGGTGGGTATGATGGAGGGGTGGCATGTCTAAGGATAGATGAATGTTTGAGTGGGTTGTTCAAATGTCAATGCTGGAGTGAGAAAAGGGTGTGTGATTCCCCATAGTTCCATTTATATGAGGATGGTGTTATAATAAGAGTTCAAAACAAGGGTTATAGACAAAAGAGTGATGTTTTTAAGGGATGGAATATTGTGTCATGGTTGCCAGATGTGTACAAACATGTAGCATACTATTTGTAAAATAGTAAACATCCTTCTTGGAAGGTAACTTTGTGTACTCTAAGAAATGTGCTTTGCCCTGGCCTGTACCAAAGAAGTCTGGCGTCAATGTTGGGAACTTGTTAAATCCAAGTTGTGTCGCTAACTTATCATTCTTGTCTAAGAATATTGAGCAAACTATACTTGATCGACTTTTGCCACTACTAGAAAGAAACAGAATTACTCCTATCATTCAGTAAGCATATAGGAAATACTGCTTGACTGAAACTGGGTTAACAAAGATTTGTAATAATCTGGTGTCCAACACCTGTAGTGAGATGTACTCCTTCCTGGTATTGGTAGCTCAGTCTTTGTCTTTTGGCAGATCATGAACTTCTATTCAGTGATCTGCATTTTTATGGTGTCAGTGATGATTCTCCTACAGCCATATATATCAGACAAATCTCAGGGTGTGTTAGTGGACCATGCATATTTGGACTTGGTTCCCCTTCTTTTTGTAGTCCCTCGAGGATCCATTTTAGGTCCAGTTCTATTTACAATTTATGCAAGTAGTTTATCATCTCTACTTGAGACACATGATGTGGCCTATCATTTTTATGTTGATGACACAGCATTAAGATGATAGGCATTAATGATATGGAAAATAAACTGGAATCCCTAATGTCCGAAATTAATATTTGGATGGTAAGGAGGAGACAAACTGAATGGTAGGCAAAACAAAAAGTATAATTATTCGGGTAAACAGGAGTGGTGATGCTGATAATGCTCTGACTCTGAACAACTTCATCTAGTTAGTTCTGTCCAAAAGATGGGTGCATATTTTATTTCTAAACAAAAGTATAAAGAACTTATTAATCAATTTGTCAGAGGCTGTAACATGCACATTAGAAGCCAGTACTTGGTAAAACAGTTCCTGAATAGACAGTGCCTCTTATTACTTGTCCGTACTATGGTTTCATCTCGTGTTGGTTAGTGAAATTCATTAAGGATTGGTCTTCCAAATAATCTGCTAAAGAAGGTTCAGTCTGTGTTGAACAACAAGGTTTGTCTTTGGTCTTCTCCCAAGAACCCCAACTTCCTCATACCTAATCAGTTTGCACTGGTTTCCAGTTAGTAAGAATTGAATTTAAATTGAGCCTTTGTACTTTCAACGTTCTTAAGTTCTGTGAACCAAAGTATCATGCTGAATTCTTAAAACTTCTGTCTGCACTCTCAGGTGATGTACGAAGAGGTGATGAGTCCATGTGTCTTAAGAGATAGTTTGCAGCCAAACCTGACAAATTCAAGACACCATTTTGTAGACTTTCTTTGATGTTAGTTTTAACACTTTACCTAACACTGCACCACTAGAGTAAGAGGAGGTTGATACATGAGACACATTTATTGTGTTTTCACATATATATACTGATTTCTTTCCTCTGAGAAGAAACAAGAGCTGATATGATATCGTAAATACCTCAATGTCAGATGCCTGTTAAGAACCAGCATGTCATTGCCATGATAATGTGATGTCATCACTTTGTCTCTGTTGGGAAGTCCTCAGGCAGTAAGATAAAAGTAAAGGTGGGGGCAGACGCCATGAGGTGCCTAGCCAAGTTGCTCGTACTGTACTTCTTTAATTTTCCCTGAAATGATTGCTTATAGGTCCGAGAGCCATCCAAGTGTGCTCTGCACATTAGAAAGTTTAATTTCTTGGGCATGGAAACATACTTCCCTTATTCTTATCATTTGACAATTAAAAAAAAAAAAAAATGTATAATTATACTTGTTATAATGTTCTGCACAACAAAAAGGCGACTTTCAAAAGTTTCCGATGCCAGCAGAGCCCTGAATTACAAGCACTACTCTTTGAGGAATCATGCTAAACCTGGTCTGTGGCTTGCCAAAAACACCTTCATCTGTTTACAGTTCTACGAATTATATTACTAAAACTACTCTGCTCTTTCTGATATCTTGCTAAAAGCGTCTGAGAATTTTATTATTCTTTCCCTCCTGCTGTTCACTCTGATAGCTCTGTTATTTTCTTCCTCTGATGAAGCTAAACTCTGCTCAAACTTTTGCCTCTGGGGCTGTTCCTCATTTCCTCTCTTCTCTGGCTTCCTCGTGCCCATATTAATAACTTCTTTAGATGTTCATTCTGCCATCTCTGGCCTCAACACTCATAAGGCATAAGGTCTGATGGGTTCCTCATGGTGTTTTCAAGTCCCCTACCTCTGTGCTGATACCCTGCCGAGGCAAACACTTTCGCCTTTTTCAACTTGTACCTTTCCTTCTTGGTGGTAGTTTGCTCTCATTCAGTCATTTCTGAAGAAGATCGACTGTTCCCATTCCTTTGTCTCCCAGCTTAAATGTCCGATGTCCAGTGTCTTTGAGTTTATCCTCAATAAGATGGTTCTGAAACACCTTTCTTCTCATAAACTTTCTGACCGTCAGCATGGATTCCATCAGGGACCCTCCTTTGGTGATCTCGATTCCACTCAGATTATTATTTATACTCCTTTGTGGACCCAGTGAAACTTTTTCCATTGAACATCTCAGAGGCTTTTGACTGAATATGGCACAAATCTTTAATTTCCAACTGACCTCAAACTGTTCGTATCAATTTAAGTGTGCCATTGGCTCTTGTTTTCTTTCTGGCTGTTGTTGTGGACGGCCACTGTTTTCTAAAACTGTCATTATTGGTGTTCCTCATGGTTTTTTTCGTTTTCATCTATGACCTTCTGAACAGCAAATCTAGCACTATCCACCCATACACCAATGTCTCCACTTTCCACCCACTTCTCACAGCGTCCATCAGAGCAGCAGAGGTGTAGCTTAGAACTTTAAAATGGGAGCAAGTCCACTTATGGGGTGACCCAAGGATACCTGTTTAAGGGGGATCTGCAGATATTCCCTACATATTCGAGGTGACCACTGGGGTGGCCAGGTATACTGTATTTCTGGCTATGCCACTGCACAGCAGTAACTTCAACAGTCATGGGATGAGGGAATGGCACACCTGATTTCTGCATCAGAAACTCACTTCATCTTTCAACCCATAGAGGTAGGAATAGGGTAGAGTCGGCGTGAGAAGGCTCCGGTGAAGCCAGAGAACTGTCAAACGGCCATATTGGTCAAGTCAAGAGGTCACGGCAACACCTACCTGACTTGAAGAAGATTGCTGTGCACTCCTACCTCTATGGCTGTGCCCACAGAGGTAAGAGTCCTAATCCTACCTCCGTGGGTGTGGCCATGAGATTATTAAGCCTTTAATACCTCCAGCTGTGTGTCCACCTGGTATTCCTCAGGGAGAATGCCAGAAACAAAGTAGACTTCATTCTACCTCTGGTTTTAGTTGTAGTTCAGCTGTGGGTGTGAGACGTTCTGTCCTAAGTTGTAACTCACCATCAAATAACCCTAAGTCTCCAAAAATGCCCACCACCTGCGCCGCATTTGGGTGTAATGAAAGAGGAGATAAGAAATCTGACCCATCCATTACATTTCACTGGTGAGTATCTTTAGAGTGAATTATAGTTTGTAGGTTAGTATGCAAAAATAGATAAATAAATAAATAAAGATAAAACATATTTTTTTCTGTTTGCAACTAAGAAAACACTCCCGCCTTGTCAGCGGAACCAAGTCAGACAGCTGTCAAAGAGGTCGCCGCCATGTTGGTCGAGTCAGGTCTGTCGGCCTCACTCTGACCTACCCTTGGTTAATCCCATATGCCGCCTCTACCTACTCCTACCTCTATGTTTCAACCTGTCCAAATCTTTCATCTCAGTCCTTAATAATATATATATATATATATATATATATATATATATATATATATATATATATATATATATATATATATATTTTTTCCTGTCATGGCAGGACCACATCTACTTTCCAGAGACTGGGTTTACAGAACTGGCTTTGTATTTTCTCTACTGCTCAGAGACTGACTCTGTAGGCCTACAGGTGCCTTATTTGTCCTGTGTGGTGTAGAACTATATTGTGTGTGTGTGTGTGTGTGTGTGAGAGAGAGAGAGAGAGAGAGAGAGAGAGAGAGAGAGAGAGAGAGAGAGGGAAGACGTTGTTTTGGATCAAGAGAAGAGGAGAGAGAGAGAGAGAGAGAGAGAGAGAGAGAGAGAGAGAGACTGGGTAGAAGTTGTTTTGGGAAGCTCAAGAACGTGGAGCGGGTCATTTGGGAAGTAGTAATGGAATAAGATATATAACTGGCAGAACAGAGATGAGAGAGAAAGTGAACAGCTGGATAATGCCTTTTAATGAGCTGGTGAAAGTAGAGAATACAAGTAGTCCAAATATAAGTACTTGGGATGTGACTGGAAGAAGCAGAGGCAAGAAAGGATGAAGGGAACAGCAGGACATAATTTAAGTACTGAAGAGAGCAAAAATAGGGAAAGCACCTGAGAGTAATAGAGTCTATGGCGTAACGTTAAAGTGCGGGAGAGAGTGACGGAATGGATCTCGAAACTGTGCAGATTAGCTTTGGAGATAGATAGTGCCAGAGGACTGGAAGTTAGGTACTGTATAGTAGTTCCCTTGCTAAAGGGAAAAGAGAATTTTGTGATAATCTTAGGAGCATCTGTCTTGTTAGTGCAGAGAGGAAGATATAATGTAGACTAGTTACTGACAGATTGAGGTACTGTATAGAACTGAAGGAATGGTAGGTGTTTTAGGAAGAGGGGGGGTAGACAAGTTCTCTCTCAAGAATATAACAGACAAGCATTTAGTGAAGGGAAAGAAGTTGTATGTAGTCGTCATGGATGTGTAGGTTGTTATGCTGAGTGTTTTTAGGTCGACTTCTCGTCCTAAAAGCACTAGCGACTGAGCGGGGTCCTCTTTCCGGACCGGAAGTAAAGCACCCACAAAGGAACAGGACATAAAAACCAGGCAGTATACCTTAACACATCTATTGCCTTAATTCTACACCGTTACAATACAACACAGAGTGATATTTGATATACAAGAGACAGGGACACAGAGTTAGCCTTTGACACCAAAATACAGTCACACTTAACACATGGTATAATGCATGTACACTAATGTCATGAACTATATGTATTGATACCCGTATTTTATCTTTAGGCAGAATATATATTTAGTTGGAAGCAAGGGGAATAAACAAGATTAAGAGTCCGTGGGGGGAATGCTACTATAAATAAGACAGGGTGCGGATCGCGACACTTGATGTAGTCACTTAGTCGCGGCGGCAATTACACCCAGACTTTTGACTCGCCCGCGCACCCTAGTCTCCGTTCACAGTTACTGAAAGTTCTTTTACTTGGGGACTCACACAATTACTATAAGTTCTCTTACTGAGGGTTTAAATTATTTTCTGTTCTGCCGGGTATCAAGTTCCTATAGACTAATAGTAACTGTCACTGGCTTTACACTGGTCTTCACTCGGTCACTGTTCACTGTTATTTTCCCCTGGTTTGTTCTCGGTACAAGGGGCGTCACTATGTTACCCGTGTTTCCTGGGTGGAGTTCACTCTGTCGTATGGGCGTGAAGGAGAGGGCCCTAGGGGTACCCTGCCTGCAAGGGGCAATACACTACCCGCAGGGGAGTCACTGCCCGGGTCCCGGTCGTCGGTGAGGTGCAGGGAGGCCCTCCTGTCTGGGGGCCTCGACCTGAGAGGAGGCCCTCGTATTGGAGCCTCGTTGGTGGGGTGCAGGGAGGCCCTCCTGTCTGGGGACCTCGACCTGAGAGGTGGCTCTCGGGACTGGGGCCAAACAGCTGGAGGAGGCGGGCCTGTCGTTTCTGGCTCCGTGGGGTGAGGGAGCCTGGGTTGCCCTCGTCTGGAGTCTGCTGGTCGGGCCTGGGGGTCCTGGGACTGCGGTCGCCTATTGGGAGAGGCGCCGACAGGGTTGGGCTGCGGCACCGTCTCCGTCTGGTGTCTGGCAGGAACAGAGATTTCCCAGGCGTGGGAGATAGGTCCGGTTTCGGGCCTTGCCACCACTCTGGCGACACCTCCGGGGCAACACTCCCGGATGGTGACGAAGGGCTCCCACAGGGGGAAGAGGCAGGAGAAGGATTCACGGAGTCCGTGTCCTCTCCGGTACGTACTGGAGCCGGACCCTCGGGTCGCCTTACCCTGGTACGTACTTTGGCCGTAGCCGGGAGCTGATCTTCCCGTAGAGAAGCAACCGAAGGGCGTACAGTGGCTGCTCCTTCCCCGCCACATACAGTGGCCGTCGGCGCGGTGTTGCTCCCGTAGGATAGAACAGCGGGAGAGGGATGCACAGAGGCAACGCTCTCTCCGGTGTATTCTAAGGCCGTGGCTAAGGGTCCCCTTACCCTGGTGCACACTTCTGGCCGTAGCCTTGGGCCTCCTGCCCTTGAAGTGGCTAAGGGTCCCCTGACCCTGGTGCACACTTCTGGCCGTAGCCTTGGGCTTCTAAGGGTCCCCTGACCCTGGTGCACATTTCTGGCCATAGCCTTGGGCTTCCTGCCCTTGGAGTGGCTAAGGGTCCCCTTACCCTGGTGCACACTTCTGGCCGTAGCCTTGGGCCTCCTGCCCTTGGGCCTCCTTCCCTTGAGGTGGTAACAAAAGCCGTCGACACGGTGTTACCTGTCCCGCCCGCAAGGTCGTTGCCTCTTTCCGCTCACCTGGTGTTAGGGTAGTTGCGGGGAAAAAGGACTCAGGACAGTAGTGTCCCGGTGACCCTCTTGACCTGGGTCACTAGCCCCACCGTTGTGTCCTCCTGGGGTGGTGGTGTGGTAGCGGCTCGGTGGTGGGGTGGCGGGGTGGGTGGTCCGGCGGCGGGTATTTTATAGGTGATGGGGAGGAAAGGCTTCATGTGATGACACCGGTAATAACCGAGTTATTTCGCTTCCTGGTTAAGTAAACTCAACTCTCTATCCTCCGAAAGGAGGATGGTGGACAGCAGAGGACAACTTTAGCTTGCAGTCAACGGGTTTCACGTTGAGTTGAAACTTGGATGACGACATAGATGTGAAGAAAGCATATGGCAGAGCAGACACACGAAGAATGTAGAAGGCACTGAAAATATGGAGTCGATGGAAGATGGTTAAATGCTGCTGAATATGTATGAGAGCACATGGGTGGGAAATGAACAAGACAGTTATTCGATCTGAATGTCGGATTGAAACAGGGATGTGTTATGTCTCTATGATTGTTCTGTTTATATATGAACTGTGCTTTGATAGAAATACAAAACAGGGAAGTGGATGTTGTACTGTCCCTAGTGGGAGAGTATAGGGTGTAGAAATTTTCTCTGCTGTTTGTTGATGATGCTCCTCTGAGTCCTCTGTGTGAAGAGTCTGAAGACGAGTGGGAGTTGCAAGGCTTAGTGTGTGTGTGTGTGTGTGTGTGTGTGTGTGTGTGTGTGTGTGTGTGTGTGTGTGTGTGTGTGTGTGTGTATATATATATATATATATATATACATATATATATATATATGAAAATGAATAATGAATTAAATTATGGTTGTCTATAAGGATGAAGCCAAACTGTGTTTAGTGTGACTGAATCGTCCGGGAATGGAGGACGTGAGTCCCTTCGGATATCTAGGTAGTGTGTTTAGTGGAATTAAATTAGGATGAAGTGTCAGAAAGGGTACAGCAGCGAATGAGTTCACTTACTGAGGGCGGTGAAAAATAACAGGGTGGAGAGTGTGGAAGTAAATATGTCATAGTGCAGTACTTTACTCCTCACTCATTGTACGGAAGTGAAGCTCTGATCTCGCTAGACACGCAGGTTATGAGCGGGAGGACTGGATATGAGACATCTGATATGAAAGTGTGGAGTTACAAAGACAGACGGACAGATTAAATAATGAGAAAATTTGGGAGCTTTATTGGTTCTGATGAGGATGCACTAGAAAATGTTAGAATGAACCTCCTGACGTGGTTTAGCCATGTGAAGCAAATGCAGTGAGAAACTGACGAGGAGAGTGTATATGAGTGAGGTGGAGGAAGAGAAAGGGAGAGAGAGATCGAGGATGAGAGTGGTGTGAGATGAAGGGGCTCGGATTACTGTCGCGGGACAGGGTTACTTGAAGACGATTAGGTCGTGGCCACCCACTCCGGGATTAAGGCGTCTGGCTACATGTAGTTAGACAGGTAAGTAAATAAATACCTATAGACGAATGGTTTACTTATACTGTACATGCAAATAAGGGCTCATGGCACTAGCATCTAAATGAGGGGACCTTAGACAACACATATGGATAACTGATCTGAAACCAGGTCTTTCACTCGGTACTGGTGGCCACGCTTCCTGACAATGATTACAAGAGAAACAAAGTAGAAGGGAGAATAAGGAACACCGTTAAGCTTGGAGTGAAACACTGGGCCAGAATTAATATGAAGGGACTAGAAAGATGAATAGGAGGTTGGGGGAAATAGGGTGAATGAAGAAGAGGTGAAATGAAAAAGAAGATAAGTAAAAGAACACATGAGGAGGGAGGTAGGTAGAAACAAGTGGGAAGGAACGGAGAAATGGGGAGAATGGAAAGGAAGGAAGAGGGAAAAAGAGATGTAAATGAACGGGAACTGGGGAGAGGGGAGGAAGAAACTAGATACTGTACAGGAGAGGAAAGGGAGAAATGTGAGAGGGAAGGAAGAAAGGCAGATGTAGGGAGGGGGGTAAAATGCAGGGAAAATTGGGGAAAGGAGAATGGAGAGAGAAGTGGAAGGGGAAGAGATCGGAACTTTGAAAGGAGTGAGGGACATGGTATCAAGGGAAAGTGTAGGAGAAGAGAAAAAAGATGAGTGAAACTGGAGAGAGGGGATTGTTCTTTTTTTTTTTTTTATGCGAGTAAGAAGGAACCAAAGGCTGGGAGCCAGCAAACAATTCCTTCCAAGAAAAAAAACAAAAACAATACAAAAGTGAGCCAAATTCAAGATCTGTTCATTTCCAGATGCCTGGACACTGAGTTTGAAAGACTGCAGATCATAGGAAGTGGGAAATACAAACAGAGGGAGGTAGTTCCAGAGCTGACCCGTTGCATAAATGAAGGACTGGGAGTAACGGTTAACTCTTGCATTAGAGAGCTGGACAGAAAAGGGATGAGAGTTTATAGCGCCCGTCGTAGAGGTGGAGGGATGCAAGCAGACAGTTCAGAGGAGCAATGACCATTGAAGCAGCGATAGAAAGGAGATAAAGAGGCAACAGTGCGGCGAAGAGACAGAGGTTGAAGGGAGCCAGTAAGAGGTGTTGAGTTAATGAGACGAAAAGCCTTTGACTCCACCCCATTGAGAAGAGCTATATGTGGGGATCCTCCCCACACATGAGAGTTGTACTCTACACAGGGGTGAATATAACCCGTGTATAAAGTCAACAACTGTGCAGGGGTAAAGAAGGTATGGAGTCGGCTTAGCACACCTAATCTCTTAGAAGCTGATTTTACAAGAGATGTAATATGATCTTTCCAAGATAAGTCCCGAGTGACTGAAACCCCAAGCATGTTCAAGGATGATGCAGGCTTGAGCTGGATATTATTAAACATTAGTGGGTACTCCTGTGGAAGATTCTGTCGGGTTGATAGGTGTAAAAACTGAGTTTTTGATGCATTAAAAACAACAAGATTATTTTTACCCCAGTCAGAGATACGAACCAGGTCAGACAATAGGTGTGCCATAGCCTCATCCCTTGTTCGTTGAAGTAACTGTTGGGATGGATGTTGTGGGAACCGAATGGAAAGGTGAAGGATGGAATCATCAGCGTACGAGTGGATAGGGTTAGATGTACGGCTTAGAAGATCATTGATGAATAAAAGAAAGAGAGTTGGTAATAGAACAAAGCCCTGAGGAACACCAGTGTTGATAGATCTAGGAGAAGAACGATGGCTGTCTACAACAGGGGCTATAGAACGACCAGAAAGGAAGCTGTAGATGAAGGCACAGATAGAAGGATAGAAACCGTAAAAGGGTAGTTTGGAAATTAAAGATTTATGCCAGACTCAATCGAAAGCCTTTGAGACGTCAAGTGCAATGGCAAAGTTTTTGCCATAGTTCCGAAACGAGGATGACAAGGAGTCTGAAAGGTAGGTGAGAAGATCGCCAGTGGAGCGTCCCTGACGGAACCCATACTGACGATCAGAAAGAAGGATGTGATAGGAAATATGCTTGACACACAGGATGTTAAAGCAATTGGACGATAGTTAGAGGGTTGGGAGTGGTGATCATTCTTTGGGACTGGCTGAATGGGAGCACACTTCCAGCAAGAAGGAAAGGTACAAGTTGAAAGACAAAGGAGAAAGAGTTTACCTAGGCAGGCTGTAAGCACAGAAGGACAGTTCTTGAGAACAACAGGAGGGACCCCATCAGGCCCATATGCCTTGTTAGTATTGAGGCCAGTGATGGCAGAAAATACATCAGCTGAAGAAATTTGAATGTCAGCCATGAGGAAGTCAGAGGGAGGAAGTGATGGAGGAACAGCACCGGAATCGTCTAAGGTGGAATTGGAGGAGAAAGTCTGAGTGAAGATCTGCTTTATCAGTAGAAGAAATAGCTACAGAGCCATCAGAGTAGAAAAGAGGAGGGAAGGATGATGAGGTAAAGTTGTTAGAAAGGTTTTTGGCAAGGTGCCAGAAAGAGTGGGAAGAATTCGAGTTGGAGAGTTGAGAGCATTTAGTACGGATGAAATTATTTTTTAGCAGAGCGAAGAACAGACTTAGCACGATTCCGGTCAGAAACATAAACAAGATGTGATTCAGGGGTGGGTTGGCTCTGGTACCTTTTGTAGGCCCTCTCCTTGTTGTGGACAGCATTAGAACAAGCATGATTAAACCAAGGCTTTCTTGGATTTAGTCAAAGGATATGAGAGAGGAATGTACGCTTCCATGCCCGAGAGAATAACTTCCGTAATGCACAAGGCACACTCAGATGGCTCCCGGCCATGGAAGCAATAATCATTCCAGGGAAAATCAAAGCAGTACTGCCTGAGGGCCTCCCAATCCGCTGCTCCAAAGTGCCACAGTTGACGTTTCTTTGATGGGTCTGCAGACCGTACCGGAGCGTGAGGACTGGTTAAGGTAATAAGGTGGTGATCAGAGGAGCCCAACAGAGAGGAAAGATTAACAGCATAAGCAGAAGGATTAGTTGTAAGGATGAAGTCAAGTATGTTGGAACTCTCTTCAAGGCAGTCAGGGATACGGGTAGGGTGCTGTACAATCTGCTCTAGGTCATTAAGGATAGAAAAGATGGAGGCTTGTTCACCAGGTGGATCAGTGAAAGGAGAGGAGAGCCAAAGATGGTGGTGAACATTGAAATCTCCTAGAATGGAGATTTCAGAGAAAGGAGAAATGGATAGAATGTGTTCCATCATTGAAGTAAGACAGTCAAAGAATTTTTGATAGTCAGTAGAATTAGGGGATAAGTAAACAGCGCAGATATATTTAGTCAGAGAATGACAGGAGAGCCGAAGCCAGAGTGTAGAGAATTCAGAAGAATCAAGTTCAGGAACACGAGAGCAAGACAAATCGTTGCATACATATACACAACAGCTACCTTTGGCTTTGAAATGAGTATAGAGAAAGTAGGAGGATACACAAAAGGGTTTGCTGTCAGTTACATCAGACAGCTGAGTCTCGGTAGGGAAGAGAAGGTGAGGTTTAGAGGAGGAGAGGTGGTGTTCGACAGAGAGAAAGTTAGAGGAAAGGCCGTGAATGTTGCAGAAATGAAGAAGTGAGTCAGACAGTGGTTCCAGGTATCTCTCTGAGTCGTCACCGGGAGAGGGGCGGATGGTGGGGGTATTTATGGTTCCCCAGAGGGAACTCCGAGGCATGATTTATCGACGCCATTTTTAATTTTTCAAATTTGAAAAGTAAGTGTAGTGTGTACTGTGCATGTAGTTTGGTGTTGACAGTTAGAGAAACATGTATTAGAGAGCATGTTGGCCTATTCTCTGTGTTACAGAAACACTGAAAAAGTTCAGCAAAGGGGGATGGTCAGGAACTAGTCCCGAGGGCTGATGAAACGGGAGTTCCAGCTCTCCCTGTCATCAGCTTTCCACCCACCTTGGGAGTACTGCCCTGCTCGACTGGTGCTACAGGGGTAACTGGGGAGAAGGGAGGTAGGAAGGGAAGTGAGAGGGCAGGGGAACACGGGGTTTCAAAGAACAGGCCTACTGACTTTTACAGATACTATGTGCTTGGATAAGACTAATAACGTTAAAGATCCAAAGAAAAGGATAGAAAAGTGGAAGACCCATCCCCTCCCACCACACCCTTTGGCGTGATAATCGGCAGGAGAAAGAAGGACTACAGTCATGACTGTAATGCCTTAATTACGTTGATTGTGATGTTGTGTACTTTACCCATGAATGGCCACGGGGTATGCTTGCAATATATCCAGTGGGCAAAGCATGCCTTTAAGCAAGGTAATATCGAACATAGGCTATAATCAGTGTTGCTGGGTGCACAGAATCGCAGGCTATACAAGCAAGAAGGCTGGAGGTTTGAATCCGACCGGGGTAATAAAGTCTACCATATAGAAGCAGTAAGAAGAGACTGGATGAGGATTTTGGAAAAAATTTGAGTTTAAAGCAGAGTGAATGTAAGAAAATACTCTGGAAGGAGGTAAAGAACTAGAGTTAGACAGAATGATAAAGAAGATAGTAGGGGAGTGAAAGATTAAAATGGCAGATTGCTGATGGAGAAGGGAGAAAAGGTGAACAGATGGGAAGAACACTAAGGAATTGTTAAACATAGAGAATGACAGTAATGCTAGTATAAGTGGCTGGGATATGGCTGGGAGAAGGAGGAAGATGAAAAGGGAGGAAGAGATCAGTAGGAAGGAAGTAGTGGAAGCAATGAAGAAAGTCAAAATGGGGAAAGCCCCAGGAATTGATGGTGTGTAGTGAAATGCTGATGGATGGAGAAGAGTCAGTAGTAGAATGGTTGTGGAGGTTGTGCAGATTGGCCTGGGAGGAAGGTAGAGTCCCGGAGGATTGGAAGTCAGGTATAATTATTCCCCTGCACAAAGGAAAAGCGGAAAAAGAAGTGTGTGGTGACCACAGGGGCATTTGTTTTCTTAGTGCAATAAGAAAAGTATATGGTAGGATACTTATTGACAGAGTTAGGGAAATAAAGGAATTAGCTGGAGACGAACAGGGAGGTTTTAGGAAGGGAAGATGATGTGAAACTCAGATATATTCATCTTAAGGTGTTTAGTGTAATAGCTTCTAAAGAAGGGAAAGAAGTTGTATGCGGCCTTCATGCCTTTGGAAAATGCATATGACAGTGTGGATAGACAAGGAACGCAGAAAATATTAAGAATATGTCGAGTAAATGGAGAGCTGTTGAATAACGTGAAGAGTATGTGTAAAGGGCTCTTAGGCTGTAGTGCGTGTGGATGGTGAACTGAGTGAATATTTCTATCTGAATGTTGGACTGAAACAGGGTTGTGTCATGTCTCCATAGTTGTTTAATTTACTGATGGATGGAGATGCAAGGTAGGGCAGCGGATGTTAGCGCAGCTCTAATGAGAGAAGGCAGCGTTTGGAAACTTCTGTTGTTTGCAGACGATACTGTATTATTAAGTGAAGACGAAGGGGAACTGCAAGGCTTGGTGAGTGAGCCTGGGAGAGTTTGTAAGAAACGTAATCTAGAAGAGAATGTAGGGAAAAGTAAAGTTATGGTCTTCAAGAGAAATGAAGTCACTGAATGCGCAATGAGGCTGGATAGTGAGGAGATGGAAAATGTGAGTGCATTTAAGTACCTTGGTAGTGTGATGAGTAAGGATGAAAGTTTAGAGGATGAAGTGCTTGAATGGGTACAACAGGGAAGAAATGTTGCTACATTTAAGTACTTGGGTAGTGTGATGAGTAAGGATGAAATTTAGAGGATGAAGTGCTTGAAAGGGTACAACAGGGAAAAAAAGTTGCTGGGTTATTGAAAGCAGTGATAAGAAATAGTGAAGAAGAGGAATAATCCCCTAAGCTAGACCTTGATAGATCATACAGCCATGCTAGGGTGACGGGAGAGTGCTACCTCTTCCAGCAAGGCAGCTACCCGGGAGGGGCAGGAACTCTTGACCTCGCGGTCTCCAGTCAAGCGCTCAACCACTGAGCCACCCTGCTCCCCAAGAAGTAGGGAAGTGAACATGAAAATGAAAAAAGTCTCTTCTTTATAGTATTGCGATATTCACTCTAATGTATGGAAGTGAAGCTTGGACCTTGTTGGAAGGACACAAGCCATGAATGAGAGCAGTGGAAATGAGTTATTTGAGAGGAGAGACAGAGTGACAAATAAGGAAGTGAAGCGTTATAATGTGGACGTGGATATAATGGAAAGCATTAGGAACAAGAAGCGGTGCCAAGGCACAGCAAACCCGTCCCCGGCAGTCATTTTAGTGCTGACATATAAACACAACAGGATATTTAGTCAAAGATGTCACATTTTCTTTACGTGTCCGACTCTGGGCAAAGGCTTGAGAGCCTATTTCTAAGTCCCAGTAGTCTTCCTTGGGCCCCAGTAGTCCTCCAGCACTCCACATGTGACCACTTCGGCGCTAACACCCTCCGTCCATATTGAATACATGCTAGGTCTGTCTCATACAGGACTGGTGTTAAGACATGTCAGCGGGTCATCTGGTAGATCAAAAAAGTCTGCTTTTTATGAAATTCAATTCTTAAACTGTTCCCTGCTCCTACCGGGATTCGAACCTGGGTCTATTAGTACTGTAGGTCGCCTCTCTACCGATTCTGCCACCGCTTTTCCCGTCAATATTTGGAGTAAATCGAGTGAAAATTGAAGATTTTTTTACCATTTGAAATTTTAAGCCTGACCCACCTGACACTGCTAACTGGGGGTGACCCACCTGATGTAATGAGGCATGTTATAGGATGCAGATTTGAAAGATGCACCTTTAGGTTTTGGTTTCATGTCGATATGACGAAGTTGAATGGAGTTATGGCGAAAAAACGATTTTTACCCATCCTCGTTTTTATTTTATTTTTTTTACATTTTTAGAGCCTACGACCTGGGCCTTGGCCCAATTTGACCCCAAATTTAATAAGGTGATGAGTAGGGCATAGCCCATCATCCCTGTAATTTTGGTCAAAATCGCACCAGTAGTTTTCGCATATAGTTGTTAACAGACAGACAGACAGGCAGATACACAGACAGACAAACAAACGGACAAACCGAGTGAAAAAAAGTTTACATTGAGGTGGTTTGTCCATGTGGAGAGGATAGAGATTGAGAAACTAACGAGGAAAGTGTATGTGAGTGAGGTGGAGGAAGAGGGGGAGAGGGAGGAGAAGGCCGAGGATGAGATGGAGGGATGGAGTGGAGAGGTATATAAGAGAGGGGGATGTGAGCTGGGGGAAGGGCAGCGAAATGGCAGGGGACAGGGAGACATGGAGGCGATTTGTTTGTGGCCACTCCTTGCGGGATTGAGGCGTCTGGCTATAGATAAATAGATAGATAGATAGATAGGTAAAAACAGGGACTTTGGCGAAAGCTTTGCCATTGCACTTGACATCTCAAAGGCTTTCGATCGAGTCTGGCATAAATCTTTAATTTCCAAACTGCCCTCCTACGGTTTCTATCCTTCTATCTGTGCCTTCATCGCTAGCTTCCTTTCTGGTCGTTCTATAGCCGCTGTTGTAGACGGCCATCGTTCTTCTCCTAGATCTATCAACAGTGGTGTTCCTCAGGGCTCTGTCCTATCACCAACTCTCTTCCTTTTATTCATCAATGATTTTCTAAGCTGTACATCTAACCCTATCCACTCATACGCTGATGACTCCACCCTTCACCTTTCCATTCGGTTCCCGCAACGCCCATCTCAACAGTTACTTCAACAAACAAGGGATGAGGCTGTGGCACACCTAATGTCTGATTTGGCTCGTATCTCTGACTAGGGTAAAAATAATATGGTTGTCTTTAATGCATCTAAGACTCAGTTCTTACACCTATCAACCCGACAAAATCTTCCACAGGTATACCCACTAATGTTTAATAATATTCAGCTTAATCCTGCATCATCCTTGAACATGCTTGGGGTTTCATTTACTCGGGACTTATCTTGGAAAGATCATATTACATCTCTTGTAAAATCTGCTTCCAAGAGATTGGGTGTGCTAAGCCGACTCCGCTCTTTCTTTACCCCTGCACAATTGTTGACTCTATACAGGGGTTTTATCCGCCCCTGTGTGGAGTACAACTCTCATGTGTGGGGAGGCTCCCCACATACAGCTCTTCTCAATAGGGTGGAGGCAAAAGCTTTTCGTCTCATTAACTCTCCTCCTCTTACTGACTCCCTTCAACCTCTGTCTCTTCGCCGCACTGTTGCATCTTTATCTCTTTTCTATCGCTACTTTAATGATCACTGCTCCTCTGAACTGTCTGCTTGCATTCCTCCACCTCTACGACGGGCGCGTAGCACCCGTCTGGCAGCAAACTCTCATCCTTTTTCTGTCCAACTCTCTAATGCAAGAGTTAACCGTTACTCCCAGTCTTTCATTTATGCAACAGGTCAGCTCTGGAACTGTCTCCCTCTGTCTGTATTTCCTGCTGCCTATGATCTCCAGTCTTTCAAATGCAGTGTGTCCAGGCATCTCAAAATGATTGGATCTTGAATTTGGCTCTATATTGTATTTTGTTTTTCTCTTGGAGGGAACTGTTACTGCGGGCTCATGGCCTTTGGTTCCTTCTTCCTCGCATAAAAAAAAAAAAAAAAAAAAAAACTTCCCTTAAAAAGCCAGGCTCATCTAAGTGTATAAAAATGCACGTTAGAAAGACCAGATGGAATCTGCATGGAAGGACAAGAGGAAGTACCATAATCTGTTCTATGTCTGATTGTGAAGGTGGTGGGAGGGAGGCTGGCGGAGGATTTGAGGAAACTGAAGCTGGAGGAAGAGAGGAAAGTAGAGAGGGAGGAGGGGGAGCAAGAGAAGAAGTATGGGAGAAAGGAATCGGAGAAAACTAAGGAAGGAGAGAGTGAAGGGAGGTGGGAGGGGGGTGAGAGAGTAGGAATCCCTCCCCTCTCCCCAATTGTCTCAACAGGGTGAAGTGAAACGACCGCCTTGAACAAGATAACGAGGGACCTGCTGCCTCCTGCACGCACACTCACACACGCAAGCACACGGACGCATTCAAGCACACACGCACTAACACAAACACACCCACAAAAGCACCCATACATCGACTCAAACATCGAAACTGAAGCGCACGCGCACGCGCGCACTCTCTCTCTCTCTCTCTCTCTCTCTCTCTCTCACACACACACACACACACACACACACACCATCAAGCAGCAGAAGGGCTAGTACCCACACAATTTTACATGCACTTAATAAAGCATCCATGTCCCCAGCAGCCCACGAACACGCAAAATAGCATAGACGCAGCCAAACGGTCACGTAAAAAAGAAAGATAGATAGATGGACAGATAAACAGATAGATAATTAGATGGACAGACAGACAAACAGAGAGGCAAATATACATGTGCAAATAATAAAACACACACACAACCCCGTCAGTAGGGTAACCATTTCTATTTTCTATGTATCAGTCGTGCTATCCCCAGACGATTTCATTCATCTTTGAGGAGTGCGTTCCAGCTGAAGGGGTTAGATACAGCGTTCATTAACTCTTTCACTACGAGGAGGTTTTCTAAGGTGAATAAAATCGTCTGGGTGGCAGCAAGGTCAATATTCATGCAACCGCTTCACCAAGTATACATGTGTGAATAACGGAGCGGTAACGCACTCACTGTACCTATTCGTAAGTCAATTTCCCTCATGTAGATTAAGAATTACAATGATACCAATAATAATAATAGTAATAATAATAATAATGATGGCGATGATGATGATGATGATAATGATAATAATAATAATAATAATAATAATAATAATAATAACGAGGGGCACTCAATGGAGCGTATCTCTCCGACAAGGGCAACGTAATTTCCAAACCACTCTTCATAGTGGGTTAGGGTTTCTCACTGATTAGGGTTTCTCGAAAAGTGTTTTTCTGGATCCAAACTCTGCAACACGATCCGGATCGGTCCCTAAAGTTAATCGATTGTTCCCTGGGACATAGGCTATCTACCCACCAAATCTGGTCCTGATCTCTCTTTTAGTTTTTGAGTAGTCTTGCTAACTAACAAACTAACAAACAAACAAACAAACATGGGTGAAAACATCCTCTCCTTGTCGGAGAGAATACTAGAGAAGATGTGCAGTTACTCTTGTACATGCAGAGAAACATGGAACTGCACACCCACACCTGCGATATGTATGACCCTTTCGTTGATATCCGTGTACTCACGTTCCCCTTTCTCAAATAGTTTTTATTTTGGGGAGGGAGGCTGACCCTTTAAGAATCACTGGGGGAGTCACGCTCCACAAATACCAAAAAAGGGATCAAAGTCCATTGTACAACATGTTCTGAGATATCGAAAGCCTATATGCCCACCTTTCCCTGTTTCTGAGGATTTTTAATTAGGTGAGGGAGGTTAACCCCCCGAAAAATCATGGTTGGAAAATTGTGTATTGTAGAAGGCCTTCGGAGTTACCAAACTCACCTGGAAAGTTTAATTCAGAATCTTTCCCCTGATTTCGATCGTTTTTATTTTGGGAGGGGGCGGTTGACTCCCCCCCCCCCCCGTGACTTGCTTCGCTAGTCAAGGGTGTAAGCGATGGTACCGCAAGGAATGAAGATGATAGTTTTTAAATGTTCGCTACAAGGACGTCTTTTAAAGCTAAAAATATTATCGTGCTGAGGGTAGTAAAAATGAAGTTCTGAAATATTGCTCCACTGAAAATGACACTAAAAACGCAGTCTGGCACGTATAAAATATTCACAGTCATACAGTACGTCCGCACACACACCAACAACCCCAGTCAGGAGACAGGACGTGTGTGCTGGGCAATCCCCAGGTCCTGTCCTCCCCATTTACTATGTTTTAACCAGCCTATACCCCACTGACCGGGCTAATGTATGGCCCGGCCTGCACTATATGTGCAGGAAATCTTCGAACGAACGAACGAACAGTACGTCCTCAAATACATTCAGTCACGCAGCCTCCTGTCCTTGTCGACATAGCCCTATTGTAACCATCCACACATGATTTTATTCACCTTAAGGGGGACGTGTTGCAATGAAGGGGTTAAGTACGCGCAAACCATCCGTACGCCTATCCCTTCCTCTCTCTCTCTCTCTCTCTCTCTGGCACCATCACAAGACCTAAGAATAGACAACAGAGGGTTATTTAATGGAGTTATCAGATTCTCTCCCGTTGTCAACACTGGGAGAGAGAGAGAGAGAGAGTGAGAGAGAGAGAGAGAGAGAGAGAAAGAGAGAGAGATTAAAGAAGGGGGTAACCCAAAACGAGAAAGCAAAGTAAAACAAAGGAAAGAGAGAGAGAGAGAGAGAGAGAGAGAGAGAGAGAGAGAGAGAGAGAGTTCCCGTGTTAGAGTTACACAAATACACAGACCACACAGGTATTTCGGTTTCAAGTAGGTGGTCTGACCTTAACACTAACGGTAATGCTTATACTCAAGTCACAGAAATGTAAGACAAGGATAGTACAGCAGAACGCTTTATCCCGCCCTCCAGATGTGCCCTACTGGAAAAAAGTAAGATGCAACACTTTCCGAAATCAAACCGAATTTCCCGCCAGACAATTATATTCAGCCAAAAAAGATTTATTTCCCGGGGGAGGAGTTGGAAATATTGTGTGCAGCCTCCTTCCCTTCCGGTACGATATGCTTGCGTTTGAAATCCCTTCCTGCCACCACTAAACCGTTCGGCCATGGGGGAAGTCTCTCGAAGGGATAGGGTCAATGAAATTTCCTGCCGTAGAGGGTAATATAAGGGACGAGGTGGACGGGTGGAGAGAAGAGGAGACAGAGCGGGAGAGGAGAGGAAACGGAAGGAAGAGGAGAGACAGAAGACAGGGCGAGGTGGGAAGGGAGAGACGAGCGGGAAAGGAGGGAATGGGGGAGCGAGAGAGAAGAAGAAAGGCAGGGAGAGGGGGAGGCGAAAGGGGAATGGAGGAAATGGAAGGAGGGGTAGAGGAGAGCGGAGAGGGGAATTGTAGGAGGCATTGTTTTCTGTTTCAGTCACTGTGCCTTCTTGACCAAACCTGTTGTCTTCTAGCTAACAACCTTATCGATAAAAAGGGAGGAATGACAAATATTTTGAGACTGTAGGTTATAAACAACCTAGTTTTGTTTATTTCCAGGTTGAAGGGTATGCTGACGACTGTGAAACATTCTTTTAAAACGAGAATATTCGGCAGTTGTGTAAGCTCTTTCTTTTACAGATCTAGACTAGAGATTGTATAGTGTTTGACTGTTCCTCTTCTGACTCCCCTAGTAAAATTTCCATACTTGTTCTTTCCATCATGCATGATTTTTTTTCCTTCCGGTTTAACCGGATGGTATGGTAGGTGGGGGAAAGTCTTCCTCTTTTCTATCCTTTTCTCTTTCACATTGGTTAGATCTTAGTAGAATTAGCCTTGTTGTCCAACAGATAACCTGGTCATGGACCGACTGGGAGGCATCATCACTACCACCAAATCACCAGGCACAATAAGTATGCTTAAAATTACCGTACCTAAGGGCATCTTGGAAACTACTGGCTGTTATATGGGCATATCATCTGGTATACTGGTAGCTGATCAAAGAATATCACATGCCTTTTCACAGACATATTTCAAATAAGGTAAAAGGCGGACCAAATATTTCTTAAAAGAGGTGGTCCGATGATTTTCCTATTTTAATTTGCTGACGACATTATTATGCATTTGAAATTTATAGTAATTAAAAGTATTTGCATTCTGCCATACTCTATTTAATACCATAAACTAAAAAGCTCAGAGTCAGATCCGTGCGATAAGGAAGGGTCAAATCTTCTTTGCGGTTTTTAATTCAGTAATTCTGTTTACTTGTCGCAGGGAAAAATGGCACAGACAAAAGACAGGGGGAGGAGTGTGAACATCCTGAACGTCCCCCACCCCAGGGTCAACCACTGAGGATGCTGCGAGACACACCTGAGGGAAATAATACCAGCTGTCTGGGGCGAGTAAAGAGAAAGTAAGCCATATTTTGCAGTCCTTACACAGACTAGTTATTTTTCTTTCCAAACACTGAGTAAAGTGGCCATTTGACCGCGGTATAACTTAGTAAAAACACGATCAAACTGCAGCTATTGCATCACTCTACAAACCAGGATTACGTTGCATCCTTCAGTCCCTTGATGTGTAATTCACTATATTACTTCCGCTAAGAAAGTCACGTGTTTGACTCTATTTGTGTCTGTCTGATTATAATATTATAGAAAAACTTTGGGATGGAACTGCAGTGAATCTAAAATAATGATTTAGGATCATCAGGGAAACAGATGATTAAATTTTGGGCGAAAAGTGTCAAAGATCGAGGTCAAAACGAGGGCTGGTGCTGCCCTGGCATAGACATGAGCACTTTTAACTGCTTTGTTCTTTCTCCTTCCAAACCATACTATTCACCTCAGGAGGGACTTTTCGAGCTGTCGGGGTTTGAATTAGACTTCAGTAACCCATTCACTACCAGGAGACGCCCCAAAGCTGAGTAAAATTGCCTGGTACCAGCAACAATAAAATGCAAAAATAGTTCATGGTGGTTTAGGGGATCACTCCATCGCTGCGATCACTTTTTTTTTTTTTTTTTTTTCGTTTATGCTTCCATCAGACGACTTTTTCTGTTTACGAAAGACCTTCATAGCGAAGGTGGTACATGAGTTTATATCTAATTCTTAGTGGTAGAAAATGCTCTCCTAAATTGACATAATCGCCTGAGAGCAGCATGAACTAACTATAAAAGTAGGACATCGTACTGTAGAGGTAAATATAAGTGAGTAATAGTAACGTGAGCAGCACAGTCGTGAGATAGGTCCTTCTCACCTCCACGTGTCACTGACTGAAAGTACTGTACGTCGAAGCCAAGGTCTTACGTCGAGCGAAGACATGTTGCTGGTATTCAAAGTTTTCCAGACGGGACGATTAACACTGACGTTGGAAATTGTACTTCGTGTAATCTTAAAAAAAAAAAAAAAAAAAAAAAAAAAAAAAAAAAATGACCCGTGAAAACTGGATGACAAGTGTTCGCTGGTTATGAAACCTTGACAAGCGACTCGTGATTGTCATACAGTTCTACTGTGAATCAAAATGGCGTCTGATGGTATTAAACCCCAGCACTACAGTGAGTTAGTTAGTGCTTGATTCCTCCAAACGATTTAGTTATGCAACGTAGGAAAAAACTCTCGTACTGAATGTGTTCAAGATAGCTATGTCTAACCTTTACAGTTTGAAAAATGTCTCCAAAGCAGTATTAAGTGGCCAAGTAGCCAATAGTAGTACAACAAAAGCAAGACGGAGTGCTCAGAGACTGCAACAACTGCGTACATCAAGTGATCTAAGAGCCATTTTTTTTTTTTTACAATAACAAAACAGAGGAAGCAAAAACGAATAAAAACGTAACCCATACACGAGATTACAGGTGTCCTCCATTCAGTAAAATCTGTAACAGTTGGATTTGAACAGCTGCAGATTCAGATTAAGTTTGGGGGGAAACCATTCTGGGGAAGAGAGTTCCAGTGAGAACCAGTTCGGGGAATAAACGAATTTTGATAGGTGGAAGTTCTGCTGTATGGCAGTGTGACAGTCCAGTCTTGAGCGCTACAAGGTGCTCGTGTAGTGCAGGGGATGGCTTGGAGAGGTGGCACAATTGATGCAACTTCGTCTGAGCATTTGCCATAAAAGTATCTGTAAAATAATGCAAGGGAGGCAACATTCCTTCTTACTTATGGGGGAGGTAGTTCATTTGTAATAGAAAGGTTAATAATTCTAATAACTTTGTTCTGATATGGTCAAGGAAATCACTCGCCTATTAGCAAACTGCAATAATAACTCCCCCATTGCTTCATTCTCTCTTAAGGTCCTTGTACTGATACCGCACCTCTTCCTTAACAAGACCCGCCCAAGAGAAAACATTGCAGAAAATATTAAGGCCATCCAAAGGTGTGTTGAAACATGGAAAAGAGGTGAAACTGACGACCTACTTGAAAAATCAAAGGCGTTGCGGATGAGGCAGAAGAAACCAGAACACTAGCGATGTGGCAAGGATTTTTAGCAGCAAGATGAGACAGGAGAAGGTCTCAGTGGCGACAAGATCCCTGTTAGCAGAATCAAACGGAATTCATGATCTGACAGGAGAAACTATGCAACAACTAAAGGAAAAACACCCGACTTCACGACAAGCAAGTGCCCAGTCAGAGCATGACGGGAACTTACTCTACCCAGTCCTATCATATATGACAGGATAACTGGAGATATGGTGTGAAGGAAGGCAATGCACACACAAGGAAGGGCAGTACCGTCAGACCTGGATGCAAAATCTTGGCGAGTATCTTCCGTAACATCAAGTCTGGGAGGCAGCAACAGACCTGTGTAACACCATTGTCTCACTGGCGAGGAAGCTGGCTTCAATTCTGTGCAACAACACTGAAGCACTGACGGCTTCCACACTAATCCTCCTTGATAAGAATCCAGGATGTAGACTCACTGGGGCGGGTGAAGTCTTATGATGGACTATAGGAAAATGCATCATGGAGGTGGTGAAAGATGATGTTAAGCAGGCAGTTGGCAACCTCCAAGTGTGTGCAGGCCAGCAGGCAGGAGGTGAGGCTGCAGTTCGGCAATGGTGCACAACATCAAGGTTAATTTTTTTTTATGCAAGAAAGAAGGAACCAAAGGCAACAAGCCCACAAACCGTTCCTTCCAAGAAAAAAAAAAACAATAAAAGAGAGAGCCAAATTCAAGATCCGTTCATTTCAAGATCCGTTCATTTCGAGGCGCCTGGACACACTGTGTTTGGAAGACTGGAGATCATAAGAAGCAGGAAATACAGACAGAGGGAGACAGTTCCGGAGCTGACCTGTTGCATAAATGAAGGACTGGGAGAAATGGTTAACTCTTGCATTAGAGAGTTGGACAGAAAAGGGATGAGAGTTTGTTGCTAGACGGGTGCTACGCGCCTGACGTAGAGGTGGAGGGATGCATGCAGACAGTTCAGAGGAGCAGTGACCATTGAAGCAGCAATAGAAAAGAGATAAAGCCGCAACAGTGCGGCAAAGAGACAGAGGTTGAAGGGAGCCAGTAAGAGGAGTAGAGTTAATGAGACGAAAAGCCTTTGACTCCACCCTATGAGAAGAGATATGGAGAGCCTCTCTACGCATGAGAGTTGTACTCTACACAGGGGCGAATAAAACCCGTGTATAAAGTCAACAACTGTGCAGGGGTAAAGAAGGTAGGGAGTCGGCTTAGCACACCTAATCACTTGGAAACAGATTTTACAAGAGATGTACTATGATCTTTCCAAGATAAGTCTTGAGAGAATGAAACCCCAAACATGTTCAAGGATGATGCAGGCTTGAGCTAGATATTATTAAACATTAGTGGGTACCCCTGTGGAAGTTTTTGTCGGCTTGATAGGTGAAAGAACTGAGTCTCTGATGCATTAAAATCAACAAGATTATTTTTACCCCAGTCAGAGATACGAACCAAGTCAAACATTAGGTGTGCCATAGCCTCATCCCTTGTTTGTTGAAGTAGCTGTTGAGATGGATGTTGCGGGAACCGAATGGAATGGTGTAAGGTGGAATCATCAGCGTACGAGTGGATAGGGTTAGATGTACAGCTTAGAAAGTCACGGATAAATAAAAGGAAGACAGCTGGTGATAGGACAGAGCCCTGAGGAACATCACTGCTGATAGATCTAGGAGAAGAACAATGGCCGTCTAAGCTATAGAACGACCAGAAAGGAAGCTATAGATGAGGACACAGATAGAAGGAGAGAAACCGTAAGAAGGCAGTTTGGAAATTAAAGATTTAAGCCAGACTCGATCGAAAGCCTTTGAGATGTCAAGTGCAATGGTAAAACTTTCGCCAAAGTCCCGAAAGGAGGATGACAAGGAGTCTGAAAGGTAGGTGAGAAGATCGCCAGTGGAGCGTCCCTGACGGAACCCATACTGACGATCAGAAAGAAGGTTGTGATAGGAAAGATGCTTTAAAATTTTTCTGTTAAGAATGGACTCGAAAACTTTTGGTACACAGGATGTTAAAGCAATTGGGTGATAGTTAGAGGGTTGGGAATGGTCACTCTTCTTCGGGACTGGTTGAATGAGAGCAAACTTCCAGCAAGAAGGAAAGGTACAAGTTGAAAGAGAAATGAGAAAGAGTTTACCTAGGCAGGGTGTAAGCACAGAAGCACAGTTCTTGAGGACAACAGGATGGACCCCATCAGGCCCATATGCCTTGTTAGTATTGAGACCAGTGATGACAGAAAATACATCAGCTGAAGAAATTTTAACGTCAGCCATGAGGAAGTCAGAAGGGGGAAGTGATGGAGGAACAGCACTGGAATCGTCTCACGTGGAACTGAAGGAGAAAGTCAGAGCGATAATCTGCTTTATCAGTAGAAGAAATAGCTACAGAACCATCAGAGTAGAAAAGAGGAGGGCATGATGATGAGGTAATGTTGTTAGAAAGGTTTCTGGCAAGATGCCAGAAGGAGCGGGAAGAATTCGAGTTGGAGAGTTGAGAGCATTTAGTACGGGTGAAATTATTTTTAGCAGAGCGAAGAACAGACTTAGCAGGATTCCAGGCAGAAACATAAAAAAGAAGTGATTCAGGGGTGGGTTGGCTCCAATACCTTTCATAGGCCCTCTCCTTGTTGTGGACAGCATTAGAACAAGCGTGATTAAACCAAGGCTTTCTTGCATTAGTCAAAGCATATGAGAAAGAAATGTATGCTTCCTTGCCTGAAAGAATAACCTCCATAATGCACGAGGCACACTCAGATGGCTCCCGGCCATGGAAGCAATAATCATTACAGGGAAATTCAAAGAAGTACTGCCTGAGGGCCTCCCAATCGGCAGCTCCAAAGTGCTACAACCGGCTTTTCTTTGGAGGGTCCACAGGCCGTACTGGAGAGATAGGACAGGTTAAGGTAATAAGGTTGTGATCGGAGGAGCCCAAAGGAGAGGAAAGATTAACAGTGTTAGCAGAAGTATTAGTTGTAAGGAAGAGGTCAAGAGTGTTGGAACTCTCTCCAAGGCGGTCAGAGATACGGGTAGGGTGCTGTACAAACTGCCCTAGGTAATTAAGGATAGAAAAGATGTAAGTTTGTTCACCCAGCGTTTGCCCAGTATGTGGAAAACACCTACAAAAAAACAGCAGACCTCTACATTCTGGATAAGACAGCTGCTCATGATGTCGGTATAGTCCAGTTCACAAAAGGAACTGCCAATGGGAACCCCGTTGCCATGGCTATGCTCACCCTGGCTATGACAGTGCTGCAACAACAGATCAAATGCATGGTCACCAGTGTAAAACAAGTAACCTATGCAGATGATCTCAGAGGCTGGCAAGGTGGAAGATGTGAGAAAATGGTGGAACTTTGTAACATCTCATGGCCCTGAAATTGGTTACAACCCTAATGCAAGTAAGTCCATCTTGATCGTGAAACCAGCTTACTATCAAGATACACAGGAGGCCTTTAGAGATGCAAACGTGATGATGACTAAAGAAGGTCAGAGGCATCTACATGCAGTGATTGGAACTAAGGAATTCAAGACAAATATGTTGGTGATAAGGTGTGCAGCACACACCGCATTTACATATGGTATAAAGTACAAATAAACCTTTGTGATGTAGACCATCCCCGACATAGAGTTGCTGCTACAACCACTGGAGGATGCTGCCAGGGAATCATTCCTCCCATCACTAGCTTATGGTTACATCCCCACACGAGAAAAGAGGCATCTTCTAGCACTACCACCCAGGATGGGAGGCCTTGGCATTATAAA
>NC_136976.1:50772537-50805037 GCF_032717465.1 Coenobita brevimanus | reverse complement strand
TCTTTTCTTTACAGTTAATCCTTGCGCTTATTTTCATAATATTTTCTCTCTCTTGGGCTCCTCTGACCACAGCTTATAACCTTCATCTGCCCTAGCACTCCAGCCGGGCCTGTGGACCCTCTCATGAAGTGGTAGCTATGGCATTTTGGAGCTGTTGACTGGGATTCCCTCAGGCAGTACCTATTTCATTTTACCTGGAATGATTATTGTTTGCTTGGAATGATTACTGTTTCCATGGCCGAGAACCATCTGAGAGTGCCTCGTGCATTACGGAGATTATTCTCTGGGGTAGGAACCATACATTCCTTTCTCTTATCCTCTGAACAATAAAAAAAAAAAAGTGGTTTAATCATGCTTCCTCTAATGCTGTCCACATCAAGGAGGAGGCCTACAAAAGGTTCCAACGCCAACCCACCCGTGCATCCGGTCTCTTTTAAGTTTCTGTCTGGAATACTGTAGTACTGCCTGTTCGTTGCCATGCTATAATTTCATTCGTATTAAATGCTTGGAACTCTCCGACTCAAATTCTTCCCACTCCTCCAGGCACCCTGCCAAAAATCCTTTCTAACAACTTTACTCCATCCTCCTTCCTTCCTCTTTTCTGATCTGATGGGTCTGTAGGTGTTTCTTATTCTGAAAAGAAAAAGCAGAACTATTCTCTCAGACTTTCTCCTCCAGTTTCAACCTGGATGATTTTGATGCTTTTTCTCCATCTCTACCCCCTCTGACTTCCTCATGACTAACATTATTATTATTATTATTTATTATTATTATTATTATTTATTTATTTATTTTTTTCAGTTGATGTACTTTCTTCCCCCACTCGCCACAGTACCAACAAGGCATAAGGACCTGATGGGGTTCATCCTGTTGTTTTCAAGAACTGTGCATCTGTGCTTGCACCCTGCGTGGGTAAACACTTTCGCCTTTGTCTGTCAACCTGTTAACTCTTTCGCCTTTGTCTGTCAACCTGTTAACTCTTTCGCCTTTGTCTGTCGACTTGTACCTTTCCTTCTTGCTGGAAGTTTGCTTTCATTCAGCCTGTCTCGAAGAGGGTGAACGTTTCAAGTCCTCCAACTAGTGGCTAGTTGCTTCAACTTCATCTTTTTCTAAAGATTGGAATCTGTTCTTAACAAAAAATAATTTAAATCACTTCCATCATTACTTTCTTTTCGATCACCAGCATGGGTTCCGCCAGGGACGCTTCACTAGTGATCTCATATTCCTTTCACAGTCCTGGTCATCCTCCTTTCAGGACTTTGGCTAAAGCTATGCCATTGCATTTGACATCTCTAAGGCTTTAGGCCGAGTATGGCATCTATCTTTAATATTCAAACTGTCTTCTTACGACTTCTATTCTTCTATCAGTGCCTTCATCTCCAGCTTCCTTTCTGGTCGTCTTGTTTGGTTGCTGTTGTAGACGACCATCAATTTTCTCCTACAACTGGCAGCAGTGGTGTTCCTCAGGGTGCTATCCGGTCATCAACTTTCTTTTATTTGTAAATAACCTAATCTGTACATGTAACCCTGTTCAATTTATACGAGTATACTGATGACTTCACCTTCACTTTCCCATCTGCTTCTCATAGTGTCCATCTCTACAGTTACTGCAGCAAACATGGGATGAGGCTATGATACACCTGATGTCTCATTTGGCTCATATTTCTGAATAAAGTAAAGGTAACCCTGTTGCTTTAACGCATCAAAAACTCAGTTCCTAATAACTCATTTGACCCTTCAGTGTCTTCCACAGAGTATCCTTTAATATTCACTAATAGTCATCTCAATCCTTCAGCATCCTTGGTGCTTCATTCTCTTGAGATTTTTCATGGAAAGATCATGTCACTTCTCTTGCAAAATCTGCCTCCAAGAGATCAGGTGTGCTATGCTGACTTCATGCCGTCTTTACTCTGGCACTGTTGCTGACTTCATAAAGGATCTTATTCACTTCTGTGTGGAATACAGCTCTCATACAGCTCAGTAGGGTGAAGTCAAAGGCTTTTCGTCTCATTAACTCTCATCTTACTGACTCCTTGTAACCTCTCTCTCTTCACTGCACTTGGGGCACGGTAGCTCAGTGGTAGAGCATCGAGCTCGTGGCCGGGGAGTCGCAAGTTCGAGCCTCGCCGGGGGCTACCGTTGCCGGGAGGGGTAGCTCCCTCCTGTAACCTAGCGGGGCTATATGGCCTTTGATGCCCAGCTCGGGGAATTCATTCCTCCATTATTATTTTTCTTCACTGCACTGTTGCATCTTTCCCTTTTTTTCATCGCTGCATCCATGGTCACTGCTTTTCTGTATTATCACCTTGCATGCCTTCTCCATTATGGCGGGTGTGTAACACCAGTCTGGCATCAAACTAACCTCTTTCTATCCTGTAGTCTCATACTAACCCCTTTCTGTCCTGTAGTCTCATGCAAGAGTTAACAGATGCTCTCAGTCCTTCATGTATACAACAGGTAAACTCTGGAACTGTCTTCCTCCGTCTGTATTTTCCTCTGCCTATGATTTTCATTCTATTAAGCGCAATGTGTCCAGACATCTCAAAATGAACGGAGTTTGAAGTTAATTCCCTTCTATTTATTTTTCTTTGGTGGGAACAATTCTGCAGGTTTCTTGCCCACGGTCCCTTTTTCCTTGCAATAAAAATACAGCAGAGAACTGACCCACTCAGGAAAGACTCTCCCCCCCAACCAACGTGGAGACGGAAATGCCTCCTCCTTTTCCTTCGTCTAAGGGACAATGCCCGTTAACAAGACCTCCAGGCATTTCAGTCCCTGTTCGTCAACGACCTTTATTTCCTGATATCCAATTTGGCTTCATATACTTTCTCACCATGATAAAAAAAAAAAAAGTAACAGTAAAGCTCATAATTTATTATCCATTTCGACCCTAGAAGAGCCAGGGGCATAGGAAAGCCCGAGGCCAGGTTGCCGCAGCCCAGATCATTATGGGGTGAGAGATCACACATGTCCCTGGCAAAGTTATAACTACATGGCAGAAAAACCTGCATCACTTCTGGGATTTGAACTGCAGTGCGTAATGACATGGTCATTTCCGACAAGAAAATTTTAGCATCCGAACGCGAGCCGTCTACTTTGCAGGAGACATTTTTTGGGGAAAAAAAAAAAAAGTGAAAAGTAAAATTATCGTCAGAAGTAGGGCGCACACACACACACACACACACACACACACACACACACACACACACACACACACACACACACACACACACACACACACACAACCAGTATTGGCCCTGTTCCCCCTCTATCACAACACCAATATTGTTTGGGCAGCTCTGCACAAACAGGCGGGTCAGAGGGTGGTAGGGTGGCTGGTGGGGCTTATGTAAGGTCGCCTGGGGGACGACTACGTGAACACAAGGAGATCTTCATTGCCTCTTCAAATGGGAGTCTCTGTTTGGGTTTTTGCGACGCAGTTGAACAGACCACCTTTACCACTTCCACACACGCACTCCACACCACCTTCACCAACAGCCATATTCTTTATCGTTATTATCATCTTCATCAACAGCCTAAGACAGTCCACTGTGTTGCAGGGCGAAAGCTCCTTCTCGTCTGCTTCCATTTCAGTGTATTAGGTGTTACCTTGTTCCGCTCATTCCCAGAAAATCTGCAAATTTCATCTGCACCTTGTTCTGTGGCTACGCATTCCTCTCATTCTACCACTGGGTTGGCACTCAGTTACCCTGTTACATATTCTATAAAGAATTAAGGCACTCTCACTTCCATTTCATCTTTTGATAGTGGTGATTACTTCCTCTTTTCTCGGCTGATAGTTATTCAGGCAGCTCACTTCGTATCCTTCCCTGCGGTACCTGATGTAAACCTTCCCATATCTCTCTGAACACCACTGAGATTGCATTCTATGGATTATATTGGAAGCCAGGTTTCCGAACAACAAGTTAGAAGAAGGACGCACATAACCCAGGGGCATTCACACCCTTCATATTGTTTCTCTGTTGACCCAAAATCCTCCATCCCATTCCTGTTTTAATAACCTCATTCCCATTAGCATAAATAGGGCAAGCATTGTCCATCATTATCATCACTCTATTCCTGACTGATACATGGGGTGGATAGAATCCAAAATCAGAAAAAAACAAAAACAAAATTACTGTTGGAAGTGTCGCCAGAGTGTACACGGATATGTAACTCACACCTCCATTCATGCATCATTTAAACAATCTTTACCACTTCAGCCCTATGATATATTTTATATTTAATTCTTGCGGTTTTCTGACAGTTTTACTCACCGTCTGGAGAGAACATACACCGTGTTAGTGAATGCATAGAGTACCCGGTGAACAAAGTTCCTTACAGCTAATTATGGGGATATGGTATAGAGTACTTTATGCATAGGGTCACATGTATCAACTTCGTGTATGCACCAAGTACCTTAATCCAAAGTAATCTAACGACATCCGTATCTTTGAGCATATACTGTTAAACAGGAGACTTCCTTTGAGAGAGAGAGAGAGAGAGAGAGAGAGAGAGAGAATATGTGTACGGTACAAAGTCAGTGGCTCTTATTATCATGGGAAATTACCTAGTTCGGATTACCTGCCCCAACGAGGTATGTGGTACAGAGCACTTTACACCATAGAGTACTTTGTACATGCACGAACATGGAGTATGTGGCACCAACACTACAAATGGCCTCTCCAAAAGTTAACAAAATCGTCTAGAGGATGCAAGAATACAATTCAAAATACGTTGCCGGGCCGAAAGTGTTAATTTTAAGCTGTCTTGCGTGTCTTAATCCTTACACGATGAACGGCCAATCGCAAACTGAATCAAATCTCGTGGCAATAGCAGGAATGAGACTAAGATTCCTCAGGTCCTGATGGCTAACTGGAGACTTTAACCCTTCGATGACGACTCTAATTCTTAAGAAATTAGTCTGACAATAGCAGCAATAAAGTAGAACACCGTAAAATTGTCCATGGACAATTCTGATAAAGAAAAACTTTCCACAGCCATTGCCTACTAGAAGCCGAGACATAAAGGGATTTTCAGGTTAAGGTTATTGATCTGCATGTAACCTTAGGTCATCACGGTCTATAAGTCCACCAAGTTTGGTGGCTCTAGCTTTAAACCTTCAAGGAAAATAAGGTGACATCCAAAATATCCGGAGAAGTCTCAATTTTTGACCCTGGGCGATCTCAGAGAGTAATGAACCGAAAGGAGCTCCCACAAACCGGAAAAAGGTGCCACCGCTTGTCAGATAATGTAAAATGCAAAAGTGTGGTCAACTTGAATTACCCTTTATTATACAATATTTGTGTCACTTTACTGAAAATAGGATATTTATTATTAACATATACTACTGGAGAGAAAAAAAAAAAGGGTCATATTTTATCAAAATATAATAGAAATGGAAGGCTGTCATTTCCGTCTCTCTCAGTTTAGGGACAGTCTACATGCGATTATTAATATGTTGTCTAAGTATTGATCACTGTCATGTTTTTAGGTGTTGGATGTACATCTGTAAGGAAAAATGGTAAATGGGTATAACGAAATTGTATCTTAAATTAAAAAGGAAGGAAAAACGGTACTTAAACAATTGAAGATCGTATGGAGGAGAGTGGAATCTGAAGCAGCTGCTGTTTGCAGATGATACTGCACTGGTGACTGATTCAGAGGAGAGATTGAGAGAGTTGGTAGAGGAGTTTGGAAGGGTGTGTGAAAGGAGGAAATTGAAAGTAAATGAGAATAAGAGTAAAGTGATGAAGTGTACGAGGTTGATAGATGGTAGGGGGATGAATATAGTTTTGAATGGTGAGTTGCTTGAGGAGGTAGATTGTTTTAAATATCTAGGGTCACATGTTGCTGTGGATGGAAGAATAGATGCAGAAGTGAAGTTTAGAATAAATGAAGTAGGAAAGGTGCTGGGAGGAATGAAAAAAGTGTTTAAATGTCGTTCGCTTAGAATGGATGTAAAGAGAAGGCTGTATGAGGGTGTTGTGGTACCGACTGCATTATATGGGTCTGAAACATGGAATATGGGTGTAGCAGAGAGGAAAAGTTTGAATGTAATGGAGATGAGATGTCTGAGGAGTATGTGTGGAGTGACGCGTATGGATCGGGTGCGAAATGATGGAGTGCGAAGGAGAACTGGAGTTGTTCGGGAGATGGCTGGTAGAGTTGAGCAGAGGGTGTTGCAATGGTTTGGGCATATGGAGAGAATGGATAATGAGCGATTGGTGAAAAAGATAACTAGATTTGATGTGAGAGGTGTAAGGCTGAGAGGAAGACCACGAATAGGATGGATGGACAGTGTGAAGAGAGCGCTGGATGCGAGAGGGATGTCTGTTGAGCAAGGAAGAGTGGCTGTGCGTGACAGAAATAAATGGAGAGAAATTGTGAATGAATAAGTGATGACGCAGCCCTGAGGGGATATTCTCCCGCATTTGGTCTGATCAGCTAGTCAGGTCAGGTGCGGGTAAGGGGATGGGTCTGTTATGATGTGGCAGGGGTAAACTAGTTCTGCTGTCGGGCCCTGCTGCGGATGTCACTGATTGCATTGCCCAGTTGACCCTTGTGCGGTGTGGTGCGGTGAGGATCTGTCCGTTCTCCCCTTTGGGGCTAAGATGCGAATGAATGTGTTTGAATGGATGAGTAAATGGAGAGTGAGTCGTCCTGTCTCGGCTACCTCCCTTTCCTTGGGGGAAGCAGCCTAGGTATATAGATAGATAGATAGATAAACCCACTGAGCACTATCATATGGAGGTAACACTGTGTAGTTTGTGTGCCTGCCGCCAGGGGTCCAGGGCGGCGCTGATGATGTTTATAAACTGAGAGTGACTCGCATGAAGTTAACCCTGGTGTGAATCATGGATGAATGTGCTTTAGCAGATGTCGAAAAATGGACTGCAATAGAACTGAGATGTTTCCTCAAAGCAAGAGGAATACCATGCCTGTAAAAATTTCGGTCGGTGATCTCGGCCCAGTGCAATTTCAGCAGCACAATTCTCAATATTATTAAGTGTATAATGGATAGAATTATATCAGGAGCTGCCAAATGAAAGATTACGATCTTGGAAACCGTGGGATAAGCTCTTCCAACAACTGAGATTCATAACACTTGGTTAAAAAGTGCTGAATACAAACACACAATCATCTTTCATGGCTTTTAATAAACTCTATGAAGAACTTTTCAGAGTAAATCTCATTTAAAGGATCAGCAAAATACCGGTATGTAAAATGAATATAATACTGGAATAATACTTTATGCATGAATACTGATTCTGATCGATTTTTTTTTTTTTTTTTTTTTTTTTAAGGCACACCAATCCGGATAACATCCGGAGATCCAGTTAACAGAGTCCCTTTCAATTTTGCCATATGTAACGGCCATCTTGGAGCATAGATATAAATATACCTATTATAGATGCCGCATCGCCCATTCTTCATTACAACGCCGATGCGTCTGCATGGCTGCCATCCTTGAACGGTCCAGCGTAATAGTGGGGCTTGTTTTAGAGTGAATTCAGACTGTGAAAATGAATGTAAATTTGCCATTTGTTGTCCGATTTTGTTAAACTTAGGCTTAAAGAAAATAAAAATAAAAATTGTACATAATCGGATGTTCATAATAAAGAATATATTATAGCCGTATAGCTAGTGTTTAGCATACCAAATAGATCTAAGCCTCTGCAGGGCTATTATTTCTGTCATAAAAGAATAACTGAAGAATTATGTTCTGCACTCAACCATGTGTATATTCTGAGTTTTCTTATCTTTAAAACTTAAAACCATAAGGACCTAGCTGGTAGCTGATAAAAATTGATTTTCACATGTTGAGCTTACCTTATATCACTTAGGTAAACTCTCACAAGTATACAAGAAACCACTGGCTTGTCATTCAGTGTAGAGCCATCCGTACACAGAAGGAAGAGGAAAGACAAGAGGAAGGAAGGAAAAATGGAAAGAGGGCTTACAAGTCACAGGTTATAAAAAATATACATTTTAAGTTGTTGCACTGTCACAATGCACAAGGAGGGGAAAAAAACATAATTCCAAATGAACAGAAAATACAATACATAAAAAAATACACATTTAGTTACACATCAATTAAAAATACAATGTATAAGGCAAAAAAAAAAAAAAATTACACATCAATAGAAAATACAATGCATAAGGCAAAATAATTACACACAGGATTACAATCAAGAGAAAATACAGTGCATAAAGCAAAATAATTACACACAAAATTACACATGCATAGAAAATACAATGCATAAGGCAAAAAACTTACAGAACTACACATGCATAGAAAATACAATGAATAAGGCAAAAAAATTACACACAACTACACATGCATAGAAAATATAATGCATAAGGCAAAAGAATTACACACACAACTACACATGCATGAAATACAATGCATAAAGCAAAAAAATTACACAACTACACATGCATAAAAAATACAGTGCATAAGGTAAAAACATTACACAACTACACATGCATAGAAAACACAATGCATACGGCAATAAAATTACACAGAACTACACATGCATAGAAAATACAATGCTGTTTCCCAAACTTTTATCAGCTCAGGATCTCTAGGAAACCTATTTAGTTAAAAGGTAAGAAAAATTTACATTAAGTTTAACTGGATACATTTTCTACAGTTGGTTTTTGTGGTAAAAGTATTACTCTGTTGGAATCTACTTCATGGGGGTAAATTTTTACAAATTGCCAATACACCCCCAAGGTTGTGCAGTACATTTTTCTGGACTTAACTTAACCTAACCTAACCCAACCAGCTGCAGCGGAATACTTTCCTTAGAGTTAAGTATCATACTATGCGTTTATGTTTTTTTTTTTTTTTTTTTTTTTATGCGAGGAAGAAGGAACCAAAGGCCATGAGCCCGCAGTAACAGTTCCCTCCAAGAGAAAAACAAAATACAATAGAGAGTCAAATTCAAGATCCGATCATTTTGAGATGCCTGGACACACTGCGTTTGAAAGACTGGAGATCATAGGCAGGAGGAAATACAGACAGAGGGAGACAGTTCCAGAGCTGACCTGTTGCATGAATGAAAGACTGGGAGTAACGGTTAACTCTTGCATTAGAGAGTTGGACAGAAAAGGGATGAGAGTTTGCTGCCAGACGGGTGCTACGCGCCCGTCGTAGAGGTGGAGGAATGCAAGCAGACAGTTCAGAGGAGCAGTGACCATTAAAGTAGCGATAGAAAAGAGATAAAGATGCAACAGTGCGGCGAAGAGACAGAGGTTGAAGGGAGTCAGTAAGAGGAGGAGAGTTAATGAGACGAAAAGCCTTTGACTCCACCCTATTGAGAAGAGCTGTATGTGGGGAGCCTCCCCACACATGAGAGTTGTACTCCACACAGGGGCGGATAAAACCCCTGTATAGAGTCAACAATTGTGCACGGGTAAAGAAAGAGCGGAGTCGGCTTAGCACACCCAATCTCTTGGAAGCAGATTTTACAAGAGATGTAATATGATCTTTCCAAGATAAGTCCCGAGTAAATGAAACCCCAAGCATGTTCAAGGATGATGCAGGATTAATCTGAATATTATTAAACATTAGTGGGTATACCTGTGGAAGATTTTGTCGGGTTGATAGGTGTAAGAACTGAGTCTTAGAAGCATTAAAGACAACCATATTATTTTTACCCCAGTCAGAGATATGAGCCAAGTCAGACATTAGGTGTGCCATAGCCTCATCCCTTGTTTCTTGAAGTAACTGTTGAGATGGGCGTTGCGGGAACCGAATGGAAAGGTGAAGGGTGGAGTCATCAGCGTATGAGTGGATAGGGTTAGATGTACAGCTTAGAAGATCATTGATGAATAAAAGGAAGAGAGTTGGTGATAGGACAGAGCCCTGAGGAACACCACTGTTGATAGATCTAGGAGAAGAACGATGGCCGTCTACGACAGCAGCTATAGAACGACCAGAAAGGAAGCTAGCGATGAAGGTACAGATAGAAGGATAGAAACCGTAGGAGGGCAGTTTGGAAATTAAAGATTTATGCCAGACTCGATCGAAAGCCTTTGAGATGTCAAGTGCAATGGCAAAGCTTTCGCCAAAGTCCCGAAAGGAGGATGACCAGGAGTCTGAAAGGTAGGTGAGAAGATCGCCAGAGGAGCGTCCCTGACGGAACCCATACTGACGATCGGAAAGAAGGTTGTGATAGGAAAGATGCCTTAAAATTTTTTTATTAAGAATTGACTCGAAAACTTTTGAAATACAGGACGTTAAAGCAATTGGACGATAGTTGGAGGGTTGGGAGTGGTCACCCTTCTTTGGGACTGGCTGAATGAGAGCAAACTTCCAGCAAGAAGGAAAGGTACAAGTTGACATACTGGCAACTTGTAAAATAATACCTTCATGGGGATAAATGAAACAGAATCATTGTGCTTGGCCCTGAATACATATTATAATATTAATACGGACACTGTGACAGCTGCACAATACATTTTGCCAATATATCCGGTCATTTGGATTGGACAGCCTCCAAACTCTTGACTTTCAAATGCTGATGCAGCTTTTTCCCCCCAATCTTCCATACTTTATGCAGACGAAAATCAAGAAAGCAAATAATTTTACATCAGGTTTACGATTGTCAAGTAATAATTTCACCTGCCACTGACCCTGGTACAGTAGACACATGACATTACTGACACTGTCATCCAAGATGCACTGCAAGCTGATGTCAAATTATCATACAAAAACTAGTCTTTAAATGAACTTACTTGTGGAAAGTTATTCCTTGTTGTCTTGTTTCTATATTTTGACGGTTTTTACACCAAAAAGCAGCACAGTGTTGCGGCATTTCTAGGTAATCAGTGGTCAACTTTGCCCAATGTCCGAAACACAACATCGCCTGCCTCGACCGCTCCAAGATGGCGGCTGCGTAGACGTATCTAAAGTAGTGTCATGCGAGTGACAATGTTTGAAGCAAGGGTTTGAAGGCTCTAGGTTAAATAGCCTCCGAGTAATGGCCTATTACTTTTTGAGAAGAAAGGATAGTAATAATAATGTAAATAATATTGACAAAACAATAAAACTTCGCACAGGGATGTGGGAAGTTTTAATAATAATATTGACAAAAGCAAGAAAACTTCCTACGGAGATGTGGGAAGTTTTAAGTAGTTAAGATTTACGTCCTGAGATGATTATTCGAGACCGTTTTTAAGCCTTAGAATGCAGGAAGCCGATCCATCTGGCGGAAGCAAGATTAAATAGTTAATGGTTTAGCTGCGATTAGATCCCATGATGTTAATAAAATCGTCGGCTGTAGGTCGAAGTAAAATATGTTCTTTATTCTCGGCCAAATCGCTATCTGTAATATATTTTTGTCAGTTTTGGTGCTGTAGGTTTTTTGTAGCATAGTACAATCACTTGACTAGCCGAAACAAATGCAATGTAGGGAATTAGCAGCCAAAGTGTTAAGTATAAATTATTAATTTGTGGCCGCCGAGAGGAGACAGTCACAGATACAACTATTATGCCAGTTCGTATGATAGATATTTACAAATGGTGTCAGGAAACAAGAAAACGTTTTAGGATTAACGGTCGTATGCCTAAACAGAAATGGAGAGGCCCTACATTGCAAGGTCTAGTGAAGAATTAAATATAGGGTTTGCAGAAGCCATAGCATGCTTCCCCTTAAAAGTTTTGGAACAACCTTTACCTTTTGAGGAAAATCTACTCTACTTAAACTTCCATCATATACCGTTTTGTTAGGAAAGGCCCTGCATTAGCATACGGGGCAACTGTAGTTTTCTGGTTTGGAGAACGGCAGACGACTCTATTCAGGTAAGTGAGTCATAGGAGCTGCAGTATTAAAATTGGTACCCTTAACCTTCTTATGATCGGGATAGCTTTAGCATTCAGTTCCAGCTAATGCTAGATTATTTATGTAGCTAAGAGTGAGAAACTGGATCCTGAGAGTGCAACATCTCACCAGTCAGGGTGCTAGAGATGCCCGATTCAGAAGCAAAGTTTGTATCCGTTGTCTATCGAAAGCATGATTTTATTTTTCACATGAAAGACAGGGAGAGTGTAGAATTTTCCTATCTTTTGTTCTTTATGCAGTAACAAATCTTAGTCACGAGAGCAAGATTGTTATGAGCTATCTTGGTTTTGCAGGAAGGACAAAGAAAGGAAACTGCACGTACTTCCCATTTCCCTCGTTCTTCCCGTAAAAACAAACCTAAGTTACGACCGGGAATTGATAGGGATGTTTGTGTATCTTGGTCCAGGAGAATACAATCCCACCCTTCACCAAGCACCAGGAACCAGGAACCAGCAACCAAGAATCAAGAACCAAACTATACGGCCCAAGAGTCAACTAATGCGTGTCGCGGATGGTTCTGCTTCTCCGTGACGTGGTCACCAAACCTTGGATGAGATCTCAAGCCAGTATTATCAAAACTGAATCTCCCAAGGTGTCGGCGAACCCGGCTTATGTCGGTCAAAACGCATGTGAGGACAGGAAATGGTTATGCTGCATTACACTTGACGTAACACAATTAGAAGCAAGGTAGGAACGTCAAACGTCGTCTTTTAAGCTTTTCCGTCGTGTAAGAATTTTGTCAACTAGACAAAGGACACCTCTGTTAGCCGCACCCACCCCTGCAATAATGTGAAGGGAAAGAAATAATTATTTGCGGGGGAGGGGCGATCTTGTGGGTCCCACCTTGGCTAATACCTAATTCGGGTGGAGTTATACCATTGTGCAAATTTTCGTGTAGGCTACCTAGGAAAAAAAAAACTATGGCGTTGCCCTCCCCCCCCCCCCGTCGGGAAACGGGAGTTTCCACCCTGCCTAAACTGGTCCAATGTAGGTCTACCGCTGTGCAAAAGTTAGCTCTCTTAATACACCCTCAGTAAGGCACGGTAACTCAGCAAGTGGGTTAGTGAGACTGCCACAGGGACATGCACTGAATTTGGCCGCCCTTGTGGATGAGGCGTTGCCTTCCCCTTTGCTGTGTCAGATTTAATAACAGCCGTTAGTTCCGTCAATCTGATTACGTTATTCATAGTCAACTCTCGCTGCCTCCAGACGATTTTATTTAGCTTTACAGGCCATATGTAATGATAATGCTAAAAAGTCTCCATTAACACATTTTTAACCTTATTTCTAACTTTAAGCAGGCTAACATCGTCTGAAGGTAGCCAGAACAATGTATCGCACCTCATCGGATTCAAGGCGTCAACTCCTTTCCTTCGGTGACACACTTTATGATGTATGATTATCACCAGACGATTTTATTGAGCTTTGGGAAGACTTTTGAAATTAGAGGAGTTGCATGTAGCCTTCATTAACCCCTTCATTACAATGGATCTGTCTTAACCTGAATAAAATCGTCTAGTGGTATCACGAACAGAATTAAAACGTCGTGGGACATAACACTCATGGTCAAAGCTCCCCTCCGTCCACCAGCCTCCAGCTTTCCCACATACCATTTATTCCTTCAGTCCAGTGACGTATTTTTGCCGGCGACGCAAACCTAACGAGAACAAAGCAAGTTTATCATGTTTTTGATGTTTTGGAAGCACATTATGAAACAACAACCTTACATCATTTTCCCTGTGTGTACTCTTGTGGCTCTTTCCCATCCCTCTCCACAATTCCAGATCATTCCAAGCATTTCTTTGTACCCCACATCCATTTCTTTACTCTCCAGACACTGTCACTTCTGGAGGATATTTTGAATCAAATCTTCCTTGTACCCAAATCATTGATCCTACAACACCTACTTTCAGAGGGTAAACTTTCTGGCCCCAGCCTCATCGTCCACCAACATTTCAGGTCATCCCACCCATTCTTTTGCTCAGTACGCCTATTTCTTTACCACTCAATGTCAGTTTCATGGTCCGACGCAGGTCGCACGGTCGATGGACTCGCTTGTTTAATTTTAATCAGGTCACCATCCGATAATTCCTTTCAGCTTAGGAAGGATGTTTAGTTATGGAGGGGCTAATAAAGGCTGTATGTAATCCCTCTAAATCGAAAAGTCCCGCTCTGAGTAACAGTCTGGAAATAGCAAGAATAAAATAACTATTGGATTGGAGTGTTTAAACCTTCAGTCTGGAGATGTAATTTTATCAGAGACTTAAAAGGCGTAGTGATTGTGATCGGAATAATTTCTATGTACTGTATGTATAACTATCTACAGTATGTGTGTGTGTGTGTGTGTAATAAAAATATCTCGTGAGTGCCTGAACTGATTTAGATTTTAAAAATGAGATTCAATCTTGGTGCACGTGAACCTAATATCAAAGTCACGGATCACTGTTATAGTTCAGGAAATGGCGTTATCTGACGATGCCTGATCCGATGTAGATCAGATTTGGCCCAAACATTGTCTGTGGGGATGGAAGAAGTAGTAGTAGTAGTAGTTGTTCCCTAGGCAGTCTGGGCGAACAGCCCCGAGTCCCTTAGGAAGGCCATGGCCGAGACCGGGCTTTCCCACAGAGCTCTCAAAGAGTGTATGTTGTGTTGTTGGCGTAGGTGATTGTGTGCAATGCAGTCTTCAGTAATGTGCTTAATAGTATGGGGTGCTGTGTTGCATCCTGGACAGGCATCAGCGACGGAGTCATCTAGCCTCTTCTGGTAGCTTAAGAGGGCTGGATGGTGCCCACATCTCAGCCTGACCAGGTGGACCCTATCCTCGCGAGGTAGATAGGATTCAGAAGGGTGGATGTCAGGAGGCCGTGCATGCAGCTGTGTTGTCTTTAAGTGACTGAATGGAACGGCAAGTGATCTGAGTGTGGATATGCTTCTGGAAGCTGGTCTGAGGTGGGCGAGGGGGAAGAGATGACAGTATTTGTATATGGTATCGTGTGCTGGGTGTTGTTTTGATGTTCCTTGGTGTGGGTGGATGTGCTGCCATGTAATATAGTGGATGTTGTGGGTTTGTGGAGGCTGCAGCAAGAAACTGGGTGCCTCTCATGTCTAGGTGATCCTTGACTTTGAGGACTTTGGTTTCTTGATGTAGGTGGTCTGTGGGTGTGGTAGCTGTGCAGCCTGTGATTATTTTTAGGGCCTTGTTCTGTATGGTCTGCAGAGTGTTGTAGTGTGTTTTGGTGAGGTTAGAAGCCCAGGCAGGGCTTGCATAATTCATCACTGAACGTATGTATTGTTTGTATACTGTGGTGGTGGTTTCTTGGTTGTGTCCGAATGTTGTATGGGCAAGTGACCTCAAAGCACTGAGTCTTGGTGTTATTTTATTTTTAATGTTTGTGATGTGTTGTTTAAATGACAATGATGTATGTTACACCAAGGATTTTGTGTGTGTGTGTGTGTGTGTGTGTGTGTGTGTGTGTGTGTGTGTGTGTGTGTTAGGGGAGTGTTGTTTATGGTGAGGTGTGGGATGTGACTGTGTTCTGCTGTCCAGTTTGTGAGAAGGGTCACTGTAAATTTGGGTGGGGGTAATTTGAGCCTATTTGTGGTGAACCATTCGTGTAGTGTGTTGAGGTAAGGTTGAATGATGTGTGCAGCTGTGTTTGCATTTTGGTGCGTACATGTGTTATATCATCTGCATAGGAGGCTATGTGTATTTGTTGTGTGTGGGGTGTGGGTATGTCGTGCATATATAGGTTAAAGAGTGTAGGGGACAAAACAGATCCTTGGGGGACACCGTTCGTGAAGTTTCTGATGGTATAAGACTGACCGGCAAATGTTACGTGTGCACATCTGCCTGCTAAGTAGTTTGCCAGCCATCTTTTTGTGTTAGTATGCATGTTTGTGTTGAGTATTTTGTTTGTGAGGCTGTGGTGGGGGATGACATCAAAAGCTTTGCTAATGTCTAGTGTGATTAGGAGTGTTCTGTGTGGTGGCCTAGCTGAATTCATGCCATCGAAAAACTCTCCGTGTAAGGTCTGTAAGAGGGGGATGGAAGAAGCTATTCGATTTGGTGCAGATCGAGCAAAGGTAAAGGTCACAGATCTGAGTCAAAGTTTAGGGACGGTGTTGGAGCACTTTTGATGAAGCTTTATTTTTGCTGTCTTTTGATGATTTTCTTTAGCGAAGGAGTTATCTTTAGAACAGGAGGGGTTTGACGCAGCCTTTTGTTAATCCAAGCACTACAAGAGGGCATGCCGAAGCTGAATCGAATACTCTGACAGCAGCGAGAATAATGTGACGTACGGTGGCAGAGGGTGTTAATGAGCTCCAGATCAGTTTTGAATCGTGGCCCAGATTCACAAACAAATCAATTCCCTGTGGCAACTAAGATTTGTTTTCGCAGGGAGGGAGAGAGAGAGAGAGAGAGAACAAAAAAATGCAGGATCTTCCCCTGCCTCTTTTTATGTCTGCAAAACTAATCTTAATAACGAGAGGAAACCTTTAATTTTACACACACACACACACACACATATCTATCTATCTATCTATATATATATATATATATATATATATATATATATATATAAGTCAGGCACTTACCGTTACACCATGGCGTGATAGAAGCTGAGTTACCTGAATTTTTTTGACGAACCAGGTAAATTCATTATGGGAGAATTTATTTCAGTCACAACTCATCAGGATTATTGCTCAGCCCCAGGCAACTCGGCAAGTGACAGCAGTTTTAATCTACCCCAGCCACAACAGGAGAGTCCTTATAATGGAGAGACACATTACACGCGTGTGCATTTTTTTTTTTTTTTTTACGCTCCTGACCGGGAATCGAACCCGAGACTTCTAGATAATAGTCAGGCACTGTTACTACTACAGCATGGAGTAACAAAAACAAGCAAACAATCATTTGCACACACTCATGTAATGTGTGTCTCTACAACATAAGAACGCTCATGTTGTGGTTGGGGTAGATTAAAACTGCTCTGTCACTTGAAGAGTTGCGTGGGGCTGAGCGATAATCCTGATGTGTTGTGATTGAAATATATTGCCCCACAATGGATTTACCTACGTCATAGAATTAAGGTGACTCAGCTTTTTATCACGCCATGGTGTAGTGGTAACAGTGCCTGACTTTTTATCTAGAAGTCTCGGGTTCGATTCCCGGTCAGGAGCTTACTAAAAAAAAAAAAAAAAAAAAAAAAAAATGTACACGCGTGTAATGTGTGTCTCTCCGATATATATATATATATATATATATATATATATATATATATATCTTGTTCATCCCGCAGAATAATTGTTGAGTTACCAGGGAGAAGTGACCATCAGTGTGCTTGTGAATCCGGACCTTCCTGCTGGCCGGGAGAAAGTTTGACTCTGAAACCAGCTGATTTAGGAAACTTCTTGGAATTTCTTCCTTTGCGATTTATTCTGAATATTGCACCTTCATGGTCTCTTGTACGTTAGTTATATCCTGTGTCAGTAGCATACAGGATTTTAAAACATAATAGGCAAAATAAATCGGAGAGAACGGGTGTTGCGAAGCTTCGTAATGCAACAGTACTACAGTCCTAAGGAACTCAGATCATTTTCCTTTCTGGGAGGTGATCAAGCCCAGTAGTCACAAACGCACTTGCCATCAGTCCTTCTTCCAGCTCACATTTTCATTTTCCGGTAGAAAAAGACATGATTCTGGTCTCTCCTTTCCTAGCCCAATCTGGACAAAAAATCATGATTATCTTATCGTAACTAAGAACTGTTTTTGCTTAAATACAAGCAATAGGAGTGTTACGCTTTCCTTATCCTAAAAAAATCTTAGTTACGAGCTGAGGCTTTACGAGTACATCGCAGGTTTATCTGAGCCCGAGTTGTGGCTACGACCAAAGTACAGGCTAGTTTTAAAATATGGTATTTCTTGCTGGATACAAGTAAGGAAAAACTTTTGACTTAAACCGTACAGTAAGTAAAGGGGATGCTGCTGGCATCACGTCGCACTCAGGTCCTGAGGATGAATCCCGCTGTGGGCAGGGTAAAAGTGTGAAAAGACACTGGGGGATCAGAAGGAGATTAGGACAGATACGAAACATAGAACATAAAACAGAAGGTAGTAGTCGTGGGCAAAGGTATGATAGTTATTTGATTATTACAGGTTGGCTCTGACTTGTGAACAACCAAAAAACTCACTGGCAGTCAGGTGACTCGACCTCATAAGAGATCGTCCTTCAAACATAAGACCAGCACCAAAGAGACTGAGCCACCAGTAACCAGTGACTTCTCAGAAAGTGTCTCTCACATCCCCTCCTCAGTTGACCTTTGCCACTTCATAAATCTCTGTTCGGTCCCCAGTGACTGTGTTCCATTGTGTGTTGAGGCCGGTCTGGATGGCAAGTTAAGAGAGAGAGAGAGAGAGAGAGAGAAGGATCTTCACACGGTTTGGTGAACACATCACGGAAAAATTGAACCATCTAATGGCATGCAGTGGTGGAGATGAAGACTTTCGGCAGGTTTCGCTATGTATTATTCCCAGGCCAGTCAGATTCTTGGACCTAGTTAGTGTCCCATATGTTCCTGTTGATTCATCAGTACTATATAATTGGGACCTGGGCTTGGTGTAAATTCAACTGTTGCGTGTCATAATCTTGGGGACAATTATGACTTGGTAAAATCTATTGTCTTGTTCAGTGATCCTCGTGTAGTCGAAATAACAGAGATCAAGCTCTTGGGTGATCCTCAGCTACATCCACCAAGTTTCGTCCAAATCAGACCAGAGCTGTTTTTGTTGTTTTATTATTCACACAGACACACAAGTCGAATACTGACCTTGACCTTTGACTGATTTTGAATTCCTTCGCTTTTGCCTGATAACACGTCCACCAAGATTGGTTCAAATATTATCAAAATTCTTTTAGTTGACCTCGTCCTGTGAGCTTGACATTTGATCTTTCCATGTGATCTTACCCTTTGACTGTCCTCAAAATCGAAACATTATATTATTGATTTTTCCCACGTCCTTCGATAAATTTTGGTCTAAATCGGATAAAAATTGTTTAAGTCGACCTTACCCTGTGACCTGTTCTAAAAAACAATGTGTTTACTTAATGGCTGACCCGAAATCCTTCCAGCAAGTTTGGTTAAAATCGGATTAAAACTATTTGAATTCTTTTGTTAACACACTCACGTACATGCACGCACGCACGTAACACTGGTTGCAGCTCAGCGAGTGCGGATGCTACAATAACATCACTGAATTCAAGGAATGCTTGGAGACAGTTGGTAACCCTTTGAGGACAAGAGGTCTGCCCAAGATGAATAAATACGTGGTGGCAGCAACAATGCAACCATCATCGTACTAAAGGGCTTCGTGGACCTCTGTATCTCCCCTAAGCTGCGTAGAAGAGCTTATCAGTAGGGAGCATCAAATGAAATAAAGCATACTGGGCTTCTTGAGGCCGTTGTACTATTTTTACATACCCTATCTTTCTCATTTCCTCTCTCTCTCTCTCTCTCTCTCTCTCTCTCTCTCTCTCTCTGCACTATGTCTGTCTCATTTCTTCCACTCCTATCATCATCATCGTCGTCCTCATCATCATCATCATTTTATTATCATTGTCAGTATCATCACCATCCTCATTATCATCATCTCTACCATCACTCATTATTATAATTGTACTCAGTTTTTATTTTCCTCTTCATCATCATTATCATCATCATCATTTTGTTATCATTATGTCATTATCATCACCTTCCTCATTATCATAATCTTTTCTACCATCACTCATTATTATCATTGCAGTTAGTTTTTATTTTCCTCTTAATCATCATTATCATAATCACCATCATCATCATCATCTTCCTCTTCTTCTTCTTCTTGCGGCTGAGAGGAAGAGGAAGCAGTAACTCCGATGTTTATGTAAGTGTATAGATTGCGTCCAGTTACGTGTTTTTTTTCCTTGGATGAGGAAGCGTCTTACACTAGAGCGTTGTGTCCTCGTGTGTACTTATGCATTTCTGTGTCAGTGTATAAGTTTCTGTGTACGTATATATGCATGTACGTGTGGTTCCGTGCTTACATAAGTAGCATTGAGTACTCAGGTATGTATGAACATGTGACTTTAACATCTGCGTATATATATATATATATATATATATATATATATATATATATATATATATATATATATATATATATATATATATATATATATATATATATATATATATATATATATATATATATATATACTGTATATATATATGGATGTGTGTGTGTGTGTGTGTGTGTGTGTGTGTGTGTGTGTGTTTAAATATGCCTTCATGTGAATGTGTGTAGGTTTTTGTAATGTATGTAAGCTGTCAGCATACGAGTGCATGTATGGTTCCTTATTCTACTGTATATACAATGTATGTATGTATGCATGTATGTATGTCCATAATGCATGTATGTGTAAGTGGCTTCGTGTGTGGCGGATGTTATGATGTGAGTGCCTGCTTGTGTGCGTTAATGAGTCATCCCGCACACGCACATATGCACACGTACACACACACAGTCAACACCTCAGGGCCCTATTACTGTCAGTGTGTGTGTGTGTGTGTGTGTGTGTGTGTGTGTGTGTGTTTCCTTAGCGGATATGTGTGCGGTCTTTGTACTGCATATGCTTCCATTTATGTATGCATGTATGTATGTATGTATGTATTCATGTTTATTTCTTTTTCCGTGTGTTTGTATCTTTCAGTGTGTGTGTGTGTGTGTGTGTGTGTGTGTGTGTGTGTGTGTGTGAGAGAGAGAGAGAGAGAGAGAGAGAGAGAACGCAGATAAAAAAGAAGCAAAGAAACCCAGAGTGAAGTAGGAGAGGGCAGAGACAAAACAAAATTAACTAGAAAAACAAATAAGAGAGAGAGAGAGAGAGAGACTCATTTCCCCGAGCTAGTCTGCCTGAAGGCCGAGGTAAAGATAAGGCCTCTCACTCCCCACAACACACCCTTGTCCAACCACACACTTTTTGCTCACACTTTTTTCATCCTCTATTTTTCTTCTTTTTTTCCTCCCTCCGGAAGTGCAGAGGAAGCAAGGGATATAAAAAAAAGTGAAGAGAGTATTGGATTAGTGTAACTGGTGCTTTTAGAGGGAAACTACTGATCTTTTGCCAGGCCAGGATAACATGTCTAGCTGGCCACACCATTTTTCACTGACACATCCTGTTTGGCTTTGTGTAGAAACTTATTGGCAAAAGCTTACGTCACAGATATTTACTGCATCAAATTTTTCAGTCCTGATTATAAAAACTCTCTAAATACGCACTTTCACAGCCTAAAATAATGTTTAATCCCTTCACCCCTAGCTCGTTTGATTCCTGCTGCTACATGAATTTATTCAGCTTAGGAGATGGGGTAAAGAAGGATGCATTTAACTTCTCCAGTTGGAAATGTCTCCCCTAAAATGGAACACAATCGTCAAGATAAAGCAAGAGTTAAATAAAACGTATGTGCTGGGATTGTTGGAGTTAAGGAGAGGGCGAGACAAATAATTACAAATAATTGGACGTAACTGGACGTAATGAGGGACGTAAGATTACCGTCTGAATTCTTAATCAGCTGGCTGTCTGCTGCAATCACGAAACCATCATTTGCAACCCATCCAGCTCTATTGATTATTGTGGCATTTGAAATAAAAGACGTTTATGATCCGAAGGCATCCCCTTCCTCTCCCCTTGGCAACGCTCCTGCAACGGCGCAGAAGATGGGTCGCTGTTAAGCCGAGAAGGTCTAGTTACAAAATCACCATTTTCACGTAAATGTCTTCTAAGTCACATAGCACTGACTAGCTAAGAGTCTCTTTAATGAAAAATAGCCATGTTTATATCTTTTCGCAATTGACCATCATCATCATGATCCCAAAGTACAGTTTCCACCTACAAAGGAAACAAAGGAAACACTGCACATTTTTTTGACAAATAATGAACAGAGGAAGGAAAAGTAAACTGGAAAAAAAAAAATCTGCACACCAGATTACAGGTGAATATATCCTCCGTTCATAAAAAATCAGTAGCAGTTGGACTTGAACTGCTGCATGTTGACGTTTGGGGCCAAACTGATCTGGGGAAGCGAGTTCCAATGAGAAGCGGTTCGGGAATAAATGAATTCTGAATTCTGATAGGAAGAAGTTCTGCAGTATGACAGTGTGACAGTCCAGTCATGAGCGATGCCAGACGCCCATGTAGCACGGGGGAAGGCGTGGAGAGGCGGCACAATGAACACAACTTAATCTGCGCATTTGCGCTAATAGTATCTGTAAAATAATGCAAGAGGGTCAACATTCCTTCTTACTTGGGGGGGGGGGTTCATTTGTATATGCGGGTTATTAAATATTCTTATAGCTTTGTTCTGAATATTCTCGAGTTGTTTTAGTGCAACCTATCCCCATCCACTCCACAAGGGTGAGCAATATTCTAGCTGAGAGTGCACATGGCTGTTGTCATGTGAATAAATTACGAAACTTGTACAATAATCCAATTTAAGGTGATTTTAGCAAGTGACCCAACATCAGGTGTCCAACTGAGGGTATTGTTAAGTGAAACACCGAGAATGTCATTACTTTTAGAGATAGGAATATTGGTTGCACTGAATGCAATATAGGAATCAGGCAATACCTGTCTATTAGTAAATTTGGCATATTTGGCTTTTCTAGCATTAAATGAGACAGTGTTTTTTTTGTCCCCATTTAGTGATCTTGGATAAGTCTTGATTTAAGGAAACTGCTGTGTTGAGTTGGAGTTTGAGATATAAAACTTCATGAATAGGTGTTTAAGTGTGAAGGAACTGTGAAGCGTTGAGTCAACTGCATATGGGTGAATGCGATTATGGGCGAGAGACAAGAGATATTTAATATAAGTGAGGAACAGGGTTGGAGCCAGGATTGATCCTTGTGACACGCCGGAATTAACTGAGTTGAAACTGAAATATACATCACCAACCTTTACTCTTATCTTCCTGTATCTTTCTGTTGCTGAGATATGAGGAATTCAGCGGGACAAAAGATGATAGGCCGTAGCAAGGGAGCTTGGATATCAGCGAAAAGGGACACATTCTGTCAAAAGCTTTAGAAATACCAAAGGTTAGTGCATAGATATTTGCTTCATGTTGGTCAAATGACTGATGGATGGTATGAATAATGAGACTGAGTATGTCAACAGTGGATCTTCCGTTGCTAAAACTATACTGTCTGTCATTCCATACTGTCTGTCATTCATTATGTTGTTGGATTCAAGATGTTTAACAACGTGCTTATTTATGACAGTCTCAAATACTTTTCAGAGACAAGATATGATACCTATTGATCTGTCCTCAGATGGACCAGACGAACTCTGTTTCTTTGGAGCTGGGTGGATGTTGGCTTCTTTCCAAAAATTAAGGAATGAAAATAAATGTATACATAGTCTGAATAATTAGCTAGGATAGGAACAAATTCTGGGGAAAACCTTTTCAAAACAATTGGAGGAATTCCATCTGGACATAGAGTTTTGTTGGTTGGTAAATTGTTTAGGATAGATTTTATGTATCTAGTCTGTATCTTTAGTGGATCAGTTTCGGGAGAGTTCAGCTCTAGTACAGGAACGTTTTGACTGACTTTCTCTAAGGCAGAAATTCTAGCAGACGTGTTGGCAAGAATGTTAGCTTTTCCACGTGGCTCGTTAAAAGCGTTTCCGTCTGATGAATATACTGGAGGACTGGGTGATGACTTGTTAAAGTTACTATGGAAAGAACTGAGAGCTGACGAAAATATTCTGCTGTCATTTTGATTATTAATGCTTGGTTGTGAAGAAGGTTTGATTTGGTGGGATTTCTTACTGCTTTTGCCTGGCTTCTTGCAGTTTTAAAGTGATTAAGGGATATGGTAGTTTTCATCTTCAAGTAAGAGTTGTATGTTAATGGCCTTTTGGTCGTTGCTGTAGCACAACTTTTGATGTCGAACTATTTTGGGGAGTCCGATTTGTAGTAAATGAACCATTAGATAGCATGCTCAGTGAACCACTCACTCATTTGTATAACGTTTTGCAAGATGGAAAACTCAGTAAAACACCCGCGCCCTCCAAATGCTCCCGTGAACCTTTGATAGATTGCTCTTAATATCAGATTGCTTCATTCTTACCTGACCTCAATGCTTTCACTAAATTTGATCCAAATCGGACCAACACTGTTTGAGTTGACCTTGCCCCGTGCCCTTGACCTTTGATTTATAGTTCGGAAAATGAAATATTTTCATCCTTGACAGATCCTCAGTCCATTCACCTTGGTCCAAGTAAAATAAAAACTGTTTCAATCATTATGGTCAACCATATGGTCTTACCCAGGGGCCTTTGCCTTAAATGAATAATTCTTGCATTTCAGTTCCTGCATCCTTACCTTACCCTGAACAGTTCCACTAAGTTTTGGTCGAAATTGGGTGAATACTGTTTTTTTTGTTTCCCACGTGGCCTTGATTTTGGGCTCACTGAATATATATATATATATATATATATATATATATATATATATATATATATATATATATATATATATATATATATATATAGATATATCATCATCATCATCAGCCGTTTGAGTGTCCACTGCAGGACCGGCCTATCCCGACCGAAGTGGGGATGATACAGCCAATGTATCTCTATAAAGTGGAGTAGGCTGTCTGGAAGAGATTGTATGTAGGGTGAGAAGTGCTTGTAAGTGTGACTGTGGTGTTGGAGTGGCTTTGGATGTGTGTGTAGTCTGTGAACCAAGTGTAATAGGCCCACGCAAGCCGACTGGGTGCAAGCATACTTTATAGTACGCGACACTGGTTCAACCACAGCATCCCTTGTGTCCACCAAAGCAGTACATGGTTGGAAGAACGCTCCCATAGTTTATTACCCTGCTAGGGCGCGAACCCTCGTTCTCCAGTGTACGGAAATGCACACTTTACCACTGTACCACAGAGGCTCCATAATATATATATATATATATATATATATGTCATAAAAGACTTTGTGGTTACTTGTAGTTGAGTTATATATATATTAGACTTGTGGATGAGCGGTTATTATACTGGAGTAGCTTGTAGTAGATAATCTTCTTTCCCATTTGTCATGTAGTGACAGGAGAGGTAAAGAATAGTATGGGACTATTTTTATTTGTCTTGGAAATATTAACAAGTCTCTCACACAGAGCGAAGTATAGAGTCCAGTCCCGCTAGCTATCTCTCTGTCTCTCTCTCAAGTTGCCAAGCCCTTCTCCCTGCGACCTGTCTCTTCTAAGGCCTGTCTCCTTCTGAGCTCTCTTTCCTAAATTCTGGTGTAGCAGGGGTTGTATCACGTGTGTTCCTTGTGAGTGGAAAGTTCTAGAAGCCTGTGTGTGAGTATGTGTGTATGTGTGTGTATGGTCACTAAGGCTTTGTTCACGGGTGGATTGCTGACAACTAACTGCATCATCTCCTTACTGGCCACTGTCGTCAGCTTTCCTCAGTGTGATTTGCAAGCTCATTTCCCATTCCCAGGCTCGCATAGAGCTGTCTATCTATCTATTTATCTATCTATCTATTATGATTTGTAATTATAATATGGAGTCCTGATATCTGCTCGGTCACGCGAAAATGGCGTACCATCGACAGTTAATAGTCCTAACATATTAATACATATTATATACACATTATAATGAACTTATAAGCTAATTAAGTGAAATACATAATATTGTAAAAGTAACATAATTGTATGAATATTGTATACATATAATATTTATAGTAAATAGTGATTATTCAGTAATATTACATTTTAAACAAGTTGTATACATATTTGAATAAATGCATTAAAGTAAATTATTTAACTGTAATACAGTATGTAGCCTACTTGGGTTATTGTAGTAAAATGCATAATTGTGTTGGCCTTATAACTGTAGTTACATTTTGTTAATGCAACTGTTACATAAGTGTCTTGGCCTTATAACTGTAGTTAAAGTTACATGAAAGTTACATCTTGTTAATGCAACTGTTAATTGGCAAAGTGTAACATAATGCAATCGTTTGTCGTTACATAATTGTTACATATCGTTTGTAGTTACATAATTGTAGTTAAAGTTACATAAAAGTTACATCTTGTTAATGCAACTGTTACATAATTGGCAAAGTGTAACATAATGCAATCGTTTGTCGTTACATAATTGTTACATATCGTTTGTAGTTACATAATTGTAATAAGTGTAACATAATGCAATCGTTTGTCGTTACATAATTGTTACATATCGTTTGTAGTTACATAATTGTAATAAGTGTAACATAATGCAATCGTTTGTCGTTACATAATTATAATATGGTGTTACATAATTGTTACATATCGTTTGTAGTTACATAATTGTAGCAAGTGTACGTATATATATATATATATATATATATATATATATATATATATATATATATATATATATATATATATATATACACAGTAAACCCTCAAAGATCCGGACTAATTGGGGCTATAACCCTGTCCGGATCTCGAAAAATCTGGATCTTCCAGAAATTATATAAATTTGCTCATATGAAAGAAAACTTATGGTGGTTTAGGTATAGCTTAATGCAAAATAAAAACAAACAGTTATTTTTTATATTCACCTTGCCAATACAGTATAAAATTAATAGGATAGTATAATAATGTGTACAAATTTTTTTTCGTAAATTTTAATTAATAAATTGTGTATCTTGCAGCCTATGTTTTAAATTGAAAATTTGCCAAGAAATGGTCAGGATCTTCGCAAAATCCGGATCTTTGAAGTCCGGATCTTTGAGGGTTTACTGTATATAGATAGATAGATATATCACCTGCTTTCCTGACTCTATCCTTCCATCAAGTTTAATTAAAAACTGATGGAAACTGAGTTATTTTGCTAATACATAGACATACACGTATCGAACTCTGACTTTGCCTTGTTGGCCGTTGACTCAGTGTTCTTAAAATATTTAATCCTTTATTGTTTTAACACGTCCACCATGTTTGGCCAAAATCAGATTAAAACTATTGAAGCTGACCTTACTATGTAACCTTGGCCTTTGACCTTTCTCCGTGACCGAAGGCATCGACTGATCGTTTTCAAAATCTAATCCTTCACCCTCGCTTCACCCTGACCATTTCCACAATATTTGAGCTAATTCAGACAAAAACAGTTGGAGATGACCTTGCCCTGTGTGAATGGCTATTCGCTTCATCTACTCCCTTCGTTCTTGCTTTCCCTCAGCTGTTCCATGAAGTTTGATTTGAATAAGATCAAAACCAAGTAAACTTTTCGATGTGATGCTAATCTTTCAAAAGCATTAGATCAGTCTCCTACCTGACCCTCAGCCGCCTAACAATTTTAACCAAATCTGTATCAAAACTGTCGTGGTAATATTGTTAAACACACACACACACACACACACACACACACACACACAGTTAAACATTGCACCTTCCGGGCATCGCGTGTGCAGGTGTAATAAAATAGCATAAACCCCTAGCATACAGGCAGAGTTGAAGCTGTACCGTCATAGTTGTTAAAAAAATGGTAAGACTGCATTATATTGACGTTTGTATGTATAATACAGAGTCCAAGCAGGATTTTAGGCGACTGTGAGGTACGAAACGTGTCTAACTGCTTGACCATCTCAGTTAACGAGAGAGAGAGAGCCAAACCTAACCCTCAGCTCCAGTGCATCATTCTCTTCTTACCTTCTCATCGCAGTTTCTATTCAGCTTCCCGGTTTTTATTTAGCTTCACGGTTTTTATTTAGCTTCACGGTTTTTACTCAACTTCACGGTTTATATTAAGCTTCACGGGTTTTTATTAAGCTTCACGGTTTCCATTCAGCTTCCGACCTTGTTTTGGAAAATGAGGGGCCAGATACAGTCTTGGTTAACCCCATCAGTGCGACGGGGGTTCGCCTTAGGTAAATTTAGTTCTTTGACTTTATACTGAACCAAAAGTGAAAGTTCTTGGACTGAGCTACGGAGGAGGAATTAGAGGAGGATCTGTAGAACAACGAGAATACACAATCTCCTCCTGTCTCCTGTTCTTCCTCCTCCTGTCTCCTGTTCTTCCTCCTGCCCCTGTCTCCTGTTCTTCCTCCTGCCCCTGTCTCCTGTTCTTCCTTCCCCCCCCCTGTCTCCTGTTCTTCCTCCTCTCCCTGTCTCCTGTTCTTCCTCCTGCCCCTGTCTCCTGTTCTTCCTCCTGTCCCTGTCTCCTGTTCTTCCTCCTGTCTCTGTCTCCTGTTCTTCCTCCTGCCCCTGTCTCCTGTTCTTCCTCCTGTCCCTGTCTCCTGTTCTTCCTCCTGTCTCTGTCTCCTGTTCTTCCTCCTTTCCCTGTCTCCTGTTCTTCCTCCTGTCCCTGTCTCCTATTCTTCCTCCTCCCCTTGTCTTCTGTTCTTAAAAAAAAAAAAAAAAAAATGTGGTTAGGAGGTTAAAATCATGATATTTTCTTTCACTGGATGGATAAGGACACGATAATGCTAAAATTTACCACATCTCTTGCTCTTCCTTAAAAAAAAAAAAAAAAAAAAAGTCTAAGTTACGAGAGGGATTTGGTGTTGGGAGAGTCTTCGTTAATCCACCCAGGAAATCGCTTCATTCATTTTATATCGCTGGAGTGTAAAAGGATTATTGAATGAGACCGTACACTCCGCTAAGGCCAGAGTTTGATTTTGCTCATAGGATTCTCTCTCTCTCTCTCTCTCTCTCTCTCTCACTGTGAAGAAGGGAGTGGCGGGGCTGGAAAGAATAATGATAAGCAGAGAGAGGGAAATGGGGAGGGAAGAGGGAGGGGGAAGAGGAGGGAAAGATTCAGGTAAAGGGGGAGGGACATAAAAAGAAAGGGAGGGCAAGAGGAAGAGGGAGGGAGAAGTGAAAAAGGGAAGGGGAAGAGGAGTGGGAAGGGAGGGGGAGGGAGAGAGGGAGGGGAAAGGCAAGGAGATGAGATTGAGATGGGGAAGGGGAGGGGAAGAGGGAGAGGATGGGAATGGGGCGGGGAACGAGAAGTGGGAGGGGAAAAGGATGGGAAAGAGGTGGGGAAGGAGAAGGATGGGAGGGAGGGGGAATGGAAGGGGAGACAGAAGGGTATGGGATGTGGGAAGAGGAAGAGGAAGAGGATGGGGATGGGGAGAGGAACATGAAGTGGGAGGGGGGAAAGGGTGGGGAAGGGGAGGGGAGAGGGAAGGAAAGAGTAGGAAAGAAGGGAATGGGGAAGGGGAGGGGAGACGGGAGGAGGAAGGGGATGGTAGATATGATGGGGAGAGGGAGGAGCACAGGGAAGGAGTAGGGAAGTTGGAAAAAAGGTAGTGGGAGGGGGGAAATGTAAGGGAGAGAGGCAGGGAGATCTGAACTTGTACATACCTTTCCTCTTGGGCTGACACTTTAGTCAACACACACACACACACACACACACACACACACACACACACACACACACACACACACATTTAACTTAAAGCTGTCCTTGTGCTACAGAAGACGACGCCTATCATACTCTCATTGTCTTTGGTGCCAACCTGTGTGACTGTGCAGACCAATCCTGGATCTGCAAACTTTGCCACACTGTCGGCATGTCAGGTCCGCGTTTGCTGGAAGAACACTGTCTTGGTTGTGCTTCCGTTGTCTGCGCCCTTCTCTGGCCAGGTTCCAGCTTCTTCGAGATGAACTGTTCTTTCGCTGCAGAGGGCTCGACATTGTTTTATGTCAGACGCATTGATTTCAAGATCTTTTGGTATGATGTTGCATTTTTTCAGAGATGTCGTTACATGATTTTTAAATCTCTTCTGTCCCTCTGAGTTGTGGCGTGCATCAGGGAGTTGGCCATACAGAACCTGGCAGGGAAGGTGGTGCTCAGACAAGCAGAACACATTTCCGACCCATCTCAGCTGTTTTTTAGCTAGCATGGTCTCAATGCTGGTTGACTTTGTCCACTGTAAAATTTGTGAGTGAGGGACTTTATCCTTTCATGTGAGTCCTAGGATGTACTGTAAGTGTTGGACGTGAAACAAGTCAAGCTGTTTGATGTGATGCTGGTAAATAGTCCAGGATCCAGCACCGCATAAGAGAGTGCGGAGGCATACAGCCGCATATGGGCCTGATGGGGTCCCTCCTGTTGTTCTCAAGAACTGTGCTTCTGTGCTTACACCCTGCCTAGGCAAACTCTTTCGCCTTTGTCTGTCAACTTGTACCTTTCCTTCTTGCTGGAAGTTTGCTCTCATTCAGCCAGTCCCAAAGAAGGGTGACCACTCCCAACCCTCCAACTATCGTCCAATTGCTTTAACGTCCTGTATTTCAAAAGTTTTCGAGGCAATTCTCAATAGAAAAATTTTAAGGCATCTTTCCTATCACAACCTTCTTTCTGATCGTCAGTATGGGTTCCGTTAGGGACGCTCCACTGGCGATCTTCTCACCTACCTTTCAGACTCCTGGTCATCCTCCTTTCGGGACTTTGGCGAAAGCTTTGCCATTGCACCTGACATCTCAAAGGCTTTCGATCGAGTCTGGGATAAATCTTTAATTTCCAAACTCCCCTCTTACGGTTTCTATCCTTCTATCTGTGCCTTCATCACTAGCTTCCTTTCTGGTCGTTCTATAGCCGCTGTTGTAGACAGCCATCGTTCTTCTCCTAGATCTATCAACAGTGGTGTTCCTCAGGGCTCTGTCCTATCACCAACTCTCTTCCTTTTATTCATCAATGACCTTCTAAGCTGTACATCTAACCCTATCCACTCATACACTGATGTATCCACCCTTTACCTTTTCATTTGGTTCCCGCAACGCCCATCTCAGCAGTTACTTCAACAAACAAGGGATGAGGCTATGGCACACCTAATGTCTGACTTGGCTCGCATCTCTGATTGGGTAAAAAATAATCTGGTTGTTTTTAATGCATCTAAGACTCAGTTCTTACACCTATCAACCAGACAAAATCTTCCACAGGTATACCCGCTAATGTTTAATAATATTCAGCTTAATCCTGCATCATCCTTGAACATGCTTGGGGTTTCATTTATTCGGGTCTTATCTTGGAAAGATCATATTACATCTCTTGTAAAATCTGCTTCCAAGAGATTGGGTGTGCTAAGCCGACTCCATTCTTTCTTTACCCGTGCACAATTGTTGACTCTATACAGGGGTTTTATCCGCCCCTGTGTGGAGTACAACTCTCATGTATGGGGAGGCTCCCCACATACAGCTCTTCTCAATAGGGTGGAGTCAAAGGCTTTTTGTCTCATTAACTCTCCTCCTCTTACTGACTCCCTTCAACCTCTGTCTCTTTGCCGCACTGTTGCATCTTTATCTCTTTTCTATCGCTACTTTAATGGTCACTGCTGCTCTGAACTGTCTGCATGCATTCTTCCACCTCTATGACGGGCGCGTAGCACCCGTTTAGCAGCAAACTCTCATCCCTTTTCTGTCTAACTCTCTAATGCAAGAGTTAACCGTTACTCCCAGTCTTTCATTTATGCAACAGGTCAACTCTGGAACTGTCTCCCTCTGTCTGTATTTCCTGCTGCCTATGATCTCCAGTCTCTCAAACGCAGTGTGTCCAGGCATCTCGAAATGATCGGAGCTTGAATTTGGCTCTCTATTATATTTTGTTTTCCTCTTGGAGGGAACTGTTATTGCGGGCTCATGGCCTTTGGTTCCTTCTTCCTCGCATAAATAAATAAATAAATAAATATATATATATATATATATATATATATATATATATATATATATATATATATATATATATATATATATATATATTGATATATTCGTCCCAGTACTCAAGTTAGTGTTTGCAAAGACTCTGGATCTGAGACATCCAAAAGAGGTTGAGGAGTTGTTGATTCGTGCAAGGACTTCTGCATCAGTGTTTTGTTTATCTGTGAGCACACTCCCATGGTAAGTAAATTTTCCCCCTATTTTACATTTTCGCAAATTATCTGAAATGCAAGAGGCTCTGCTGGGTTGTCTCACTGTAATATAATTTCTGTTTAATTGACATTTATTTGAAGTCCTATCGCATGGTATACTGTTATGTTGGAAATGATAATGAGACTGTTGTAGGGTTTCTGGGGTATGTACTGTACAAGGACAGGACAGTCATTAACATATAGGTCTCGGAAATGAGCCATTCCAGTCTTTGATCGTGCTTGAAGACGTCTGAGATTAAATAAGTTACCATATAGATGGAACTGGATTTTTATTCCATCATCAGGGTTCATTTGTTGGTGCTTTAAATGGGTGACTGTAGTGAGACAGATGTTGAAAATGACAGGAGTCAGGACACATCCTTGCTCTACACCCACGTCCACGATGAAGGGTTCAGATTTGCTTCCACTTATGGATGCGCCAGTTCTCATGTTGTCTTGCTGGCTGTCTAGGATGGTAAGAACTTTTTTTTTTTTGAGCCGAATTTCGAAAGAGCATTCCACTGAAGTTCTCTTTTGACGGTGTCAAATGAGTCTGCAAGATCGATGAATGCAATATATATGTCACGGTTCTGCTCGTGGCATTTCTCTTGTATATGTCTGGTAACTAGAATTGTATCACAGGTACTTTGTTTCTTTTGCATTCCACACTGTGTTTCATAAACTGTTGACTCAGATGTTTTGTCAGTCTGGATAACATGAT
>NC_136976.1:50740037-50767537 GCF_032717465.1 Coenobita brevimanus | reverse complement strand
GCATACTTCGGATTTTAGATACTTCACCCTTCATCATTCATTTCCAGCCTCATCCCACTCTCCATGACTTGAGATTTTACCTGTCTCCTACTCCCATCCATATATGCTTAGTCAGGAGGACATGAAATATTTTTGTATCAGTCCATCTCTGATCTTGAACCACTCACATGCCCAGTTACCCTTACACAGGCTTCACTACTATCATAAAAGCTCTTAACGGCATTCAGTAGCTTCTCATCCACAACGTACACATGCAAAGCTTACATAATCCCTCGCAGTTTACCTCTTCATGTGTGTGTGTGTGTGTGTGTGTGTGTGTGTGTGTGTGTGTGTGTGTGTGTGTTTCAAAATACACAAATGCCATAAATACCTTATTGTCTTTCTCACAGGCTTTCTGCACAGTCATTCTCATTGCGGGTATTTGAAACACAGATCCCCTACCACTCCTAAAGCCAACCTGTTCGTCACTCAGCTGGCCTTTTGGTATATATCTTACTTTCTTTTATTCTTCCATATTCCTTTCCTGCAACGCGCAACAAACTTATACCACAGTCATTTTTGCACTCACTTCTATCACCTTTATTGTTGTTCATGGGTACAATCACAAACTTTTTTTTCATTCAACTGGTACAGTCCCACTCATCCAGGCTTTTTTATATATTTCTAACAAATACTTCATTCCACATTCTCCACTGCTCTTAATCATCTCTGCATGTACCTCGTCAGCACTTGCTACCTATCCTTTCTTTGACCGCATCGCAGCATTCTTCACTCCTGCCAGTGTCACATTCCCATACATACATTACCTTCTCTGTGCACCACCAGAACCAAATATGCTTATTACTGCTCGCACTCACCATTCCCATTCATTAGCCTTTCATATTTTTTCCATCTGCTCCGTAGATCACTTGAATTTGTTGGTATTCTTCCACTTTCATTCTTCACACTTCACTTTCACACTTTTTTCCTCCTTTATTTCTGTATTTTCGCACCACTTTCCAAAACACTTTCCTAATTTCAAAGTACTTTACATTACTCTATCGTCCAATATCGTCATTTACCTCCTGTTTTGCTCTTTACTAGTACCTTTGAGCGCTTTTTTATTCGACAGGAGTGAAGTACCTCGAGCCCGAAAAATCTGATGAAGTGACTGACGGATAGGCAACTTCTGGAGATGCTCCCACATTTTATAAACTCTCCTGGGCTGAATTTAATCGTACAATAGTTGCATGGATAAACTAAACGCGGTGTGAGTGATGTGGTTACGCCTTTGACCACAGGAAGCCTGCCTCAACTAAATCGTATTTTCAGTTCGGTAGCCAGAAAAGACGTCATCCTGCTGAAAAGGCTGAGCCACTTCAGGCAGTTCCCGTCTTATTGTGGTTTATTCTCGCTGCCGCCAGACAATTATATTCAGTTTTGGAGAGCCCCTGGTTGTGATGGGGTTAGTGAAGGCTGTATCTTGCCACTTCCAGTTAGAAAAGTTTATCCTACAATGAATATCATCGTGAGGTGATTGCAAGAGTTGAAATGTCATTTATGTCCATACTATAACCAAACTTTTTTTTTTTTTTTTCACATATATTGCTTTGGAGAGAGCTGCCACAGTGAAGTGGTTAGTAACAGGCTCCATTAACCCTTTCACCACGAGGACAAATATACAACGAGGTCAAAAAAAAGAAAAACAATAATAATTAATTTTCATTGTCATTCTTAAAAATTTTTTCAGATTGTATTGAGCTAAATGGGAGTTTATCTTACTGTACACCGAAGACTGATTGAAACAGTATGTCATCCACTATAGAACAAAGAGGAAAACTGGTCAATTTCTACCTCGAGACATAATCGAATGTTAAATTTCAGCAGGCATATTGTTGTAATTTTGAGGCTAGAAAGGCACCCGATAGAAAGACAGGCTGGACGAACATGAAGAAATTTGAAACAGAGAGCTGTCCACAATGTAAACAAAGGGAGGTCCGGTCGACCCAGAACCGCAGACAATAAATTCAGTCAACGACACAAAGTCCAAAGAAATCCAGCCGACGGCGATCACGGGAACTGGATTGAAATAGGGCAAGCACCCACTTTATTTTGTAACTGGACGCGAAGTTATTCCCATACAGCATTCAAATTAAGAATAAGTTAACAACAAATGACAAAAGAGCTTGAATGTAGCTGCTTCAGTATCAAGATGGAGGAAGACGAACAATGGATCGACAATGTTTGGTTCAGTGATGAGATCCACATCCATCCCGATGGAAAGTTGAATTAAAAGAACTATTTATTCTGGGGAACTCAGCCACCTGATGAGGTTTTGGAACGGCTTTTGCGCAGCTCAGAAGTTACAGCTTGGTGTGCCATGAACTCCAAAACAATCTTAGGCCCTTATAGGTTTGAAGACGGTGATGGACAGACAGTAACAGTGAGCCAGGAGAATTACTGCGCCATAATCCACAAGTTTTATGCATCTGTCAGTCATCGCTGAGGAATCGTTAATAATCGTTATGAACAGGCAATGGTTTATGCAAGATAAGGAGACACTTCATACTGCAGATTTAATACTTGTAATTAACCCTCTTTGAGTTTTTGCTTTGGGGGTATGCTAAGAACAGTGTTTACGGTAGCAATATAAGGACACCTCAAGGCCTGAAGACATCCATCACAAATTTCATCAAAGCCATCCCTTCGGATATGTGCAGGCGTGTGATTGAAAACTATGCAATGAGACTAAATGAATTCCTGAACAGTTATGGTGCTCATATTGTGTACCATGTTCATCTTGTTATATGTGAGGTGTAAACATGTGACAAAACTACCAGACCTATGCATCAAGATGGCATGCCATAGATATAAATGTGTAAAGAGAAAATACTATTGAATATTGATTTTTGCGGCATTTGTGTCTGGTCCTCCCTGTAAATGACATACTCGAGTTGAAGTGGTTAACCAACTGAGCCCCAGGATGTCTTGTCATCGAACTGGTTGGGTGTGACATAGCGTTAAAGACCCTGTCAGTAGCCAAGATCTGTCACAGGCTGAATATAATCTTATGGTGACAAGAATAAATAAGCAAGGACGTCACCCGGACCCAAACCCCGTACATCCGGGTGGCGTCCTTTTTCACTTCTTGTGTTTTTGGTGTTGACAGACGATTTTGTTCAGCTTAGGGACGGTCACTCGTATTACAGGAGTGAATGAAGACTTTATTATCTAAGTACTCCAGTTTTAAATATCTCCCTTAATCTGAAGAAAATCGCCAGAAGGTAGCAGGAATAGCCAAGAACGACCCACCCTGCTTCAACAGCCTTGCTTCTGTCATTACAACTATTAAAGTGCCTAGTCCATTAGCACCCGGGTGGTGACATGAGACGTGAGAGAGGGGTGGCAGGCAGTAACTCCGTGTGTTGGCCTCCACAACGCTGTGGCCTCAAGTATACTAAACCTGACTATCCCCGGAGTCAAATGTACAATATATATATATATATATATATATATATATATATATATATATATATATATATATATATATATATATATATAGTCCTTTCAACTCTCTCTCTCTCTCTTTTGCACTAGCCTTGTCTTTTTCCAGCAACGACTGGGAGTTAATCATTCTCTTGACATTCAGACCTGAGCACCTCGCGGGGACTGCAAGGTGTGCGTGATCTATGTAACTCTGTAATCCACGGCTGGGAGGTGAGGGAGAGACGGAAATTATCGACCTGTGTGTGTGGAGAGAGAGAGAGAGAGAGAGAGAGAGAGAGAGAGAGAGAGAGAGAAAGAGAGGAGAATGTAACCTTGTAGGAAAGAGATAAACTAGACTAGACATGGGGGTAGGAAAGAGGGAGAGAGGAGAGGAGAGGAGAGGAGAGGAGGGGGTGAGTGTTGAGGGACAGGAGCGGCGAAGGAGCTGGGGAGAGAGGAGAGAAGGAGGAAGAGGCATTGGGAAGGGGAATGAGAGGAGAGGGGAGTGGGAGGAGAGGGGGGATGGGAAGGGGGGAGTAGGATAGAAGACAGGATATGGGAAAGCGGTAAGGTCGAGGGATGAATGGAGAGTGAAAAGGGGTGTGGGAGTGAATACGGCGAGGGATGGGGAGGGACAGGGGATGAGGGGCGGTGAGGAAGGGAAGGGGGAGCCAGGGGGGGCGAGAGGTTGGGAATGGGGGGGAGAGAGTTCGAGAGGTGGCAGTGATTGGAGAAGGCGAGGAAGAGGAAGAGAAAGGGGATGAAAAGATGGATGAGAGGAGGAGGAGAAGGGGGGATGAATCATGAAGACAATGGTCGGGGAGTGAGGGGGTGAGGGAGTATGTGAGAGGGGTGAGGGGACGAGACAGTGGGATAAGGGAGGGATATGGGGACAGGATCAGGTGAGGGAGAGAGGGTGAGGGGAGGTGAAGGAGGGGTGGGCTGGGCGATTGGTGTGTGTGGCATGGGTGAGGAGGGGAGGGGAGTAGGGGAGGGCGGCGCCAGACAGGTGAGTGGCGCCGGGCAGGTGGTACCCCCTAGCCCCCACCCCACCCTGGTGTTCCCAGACGCGCCCCCCGCTGTGCCGTTGACTCATACCTCTCTCTCTCTCTGTGTGTGTGTGTGTGTGTGTGTGTGTGTGTGTGTGTGTGTGTGTGTGTGTGTGTGTGTGTGCAGTGACCCACTACTCTGATACCCAACAAAGGTAATAGTTTCGTTATTTGGGACATTTAAGTGACGGTGGTAGGTGGTGGCGAACATCATCCATTCACTTGATGTAGTGTTGTTTAGTACTCCTCACTTTATCGTTCTTTTTCTGTGTCACTGTCTGCCCTAATTTCTTCCTTTTACTCCCAACCTTCCTTCCTGTATTTATCGGGGTAGAGTGGGGGTGAGATGCCCCGTGAGGTAAGAGGTCTTCCCCATGTTTTGTGCCATGTGGAGATATCTCGTCCCAATCAGCTGAGCAGAACATCGACGCCATCTGTCTGCAGCTGCTGACACTGACTGCGTTTAGGACAGGCACGCTTTTTTTTTTTTTTTTTTACCATGTTTCATGAAGGTATCGAGTAATTCAATGATCTCTTATGAAAGGTTGTTAGTGTAAAGGCATATTTGTTGTTACGGATAGTTGTATGAGGAATCAAAACCATATTGCACTAGAATTTAGCTATCTAGCTGACGTGCTGGGAGAGTTGGGAGTTTGCATCAAAACAGAGTCAGGGGTAAAAGGCCCCCAGTGTCGAGGGGCAGGTAGCCCATTGGTGGATGATGTATCCCTCTTTAATATTTTCGCTTTTGTAAATTAAACTTCCTAATTTTTACTTTTACATTCTGATGTTCCAGATGCAAGATGCCACGTGTTTACAAGAGGAAAACTAAACTTGCTTCCTATGAAGAAAGTGCTTTGAGATGCTCTTCAAGCAGTTCAGGCTGGTGATCCAGTGAAAGTAACATCAAGAATGTATGGCATTCCGTGCAAGACACTAAGACGACATCGGGATGGAAAAGTAAAAACTCCAGGGGCTGTTAAACTTGGCCGCTTCAGACCAAAGTTTGATGAAGGAACTGAGGCCATGTAAGTGGGCCATATTCAGGAAATGGAGAAAGCCCTGTTTGGCCTCACAAATATTGATGCACCCAGACTTGCTTTTGATTTTGCTTAGAAAATGGAAATTGCTCACCGATTCTGTAAGGTGTGCTGGAATGACAGGGAAGGACTGGTTAGCAGCTTTTTTGGAAAGAAACCCTCAACTATCAATAAGGAAACCGGAGTCAACAAATATAGCAAGAGAAGTAGGATTTAATTGTCCTCTGGTTGCAGCATGTTTCAAGGCATAAAGTGAAGTTTTAGCTGAGGGTACCTATAGTTCACGCGAGTGTGGAATATGGATGAAGCAGGCATTACAACTGTGTAGAAGCCTGTCAATACTGTGGCAACTAAAGGGGCCAGGCTATTGGACGCATAACCAGTGGGGAACGTGGAAAAACATCTGTGTGCATTGAGTGCAGCTTTTTTTTTTTTTTATGTGCTCGACTCTGGGCATAGGCTTCACAGCCTGCTCCCAAGGCCCAGTAGTCCTCCTACATATCATACACCTCTACATGTCACCTCTTCGGCGCTAACACCCACCGTCCATATTGAATACATGCTAGGGCTGTCTCATACAGGACTGGTGTATTGGTATTGGATCATATCTTCCCCCAGTGTTCATATTTGCCCTTCAGAGGATGACTTCAGGTCTTATGAACGGTATCACACCTACATCAACTGCAAGATTCACTGCAAATGGATGATCAGATGCTGATTGTTTCTTAGAATGGCTACATCACCTTGTTGCACATACAAAGCCTACTTAATAAGAGAGGCACATTGTAATTCTAGATGGCTGTCAGAACCACAAGACCTTAGTTGCCACTGTCTTTGCAACAGAAAATGGTGTCATTATGATAACTCTGCCACCTCACTGCACGCACAAACTGCAGCCTCTTGACATATCTTATTACAAGCCATGTAAGGCCGCCTACAACAGAGCTGCAGATAACCGGATGGTTGCAAACGCTGAAAAACACATTACACAGTATAATGTGGTAAAAATATTTGCCAGTGCATTCATGAAAAACAGCCACTATAGATAAAGCTGTGAATGGTTTTAGAGCAACTGGCCTGTGGCATTTCAATAATGACATCTTTATAGATATGGACTTATAGCAGCAAGATTTTAACTGAAGAAGGACCGCCTGATGCAACTAGTTATAACATAGTCACACTAAATAGTCCTGTTTCAAATGTGAACACAGATCATAGTAAAGTTCCATTAAATGTCAGCATTAATACAATTTCAACCACAAATGAAATTTCCACAGCCCGGAACATCAGCGCAGAGTGAAGCAAGAGCAATTAATACACATCTGTGCAGCCCCCCTCAAATCAACTCCCAAGCAGAGAAGGAAAAGGCAGACACAAACAGCTGAAGTAAAAACATCATCACCCCACAAAAAAACAATTCCTTCCTGAACAACAGTCTGGATTCGTTCTACCTAAACAGAAAATAGCAATGAAAAGTAAGAAACTGCCATCTCCAGTATCATTTTATGAAGAGGAATGGCCATGTTTGGTGTGTGGAGCACCATTTGCGGAAAGCAGACCTTCTGAAAAATGAGTACAGTGTAGCCGCTGTGAAAATAGTCAGATGAACGTACGCCTGGATCTGAGTGGTACATACTGTATACCACAACTGAGAATCTGATGATAGATAACAACTTTTCATTTTATCAAGCAAACCTTTTGTGAAGCTGAGACAAATTACTATTTTTGTAATAAGTATATATATATATATATATATATATATATATATATATATATATATATATATATATATATATATATATATATATCTATTGCCAGACGCCTCAATCCCGCTTGGGGTGGCTACAAACAAATCGCCTCCAAGTCGCCCTGTCGCCCGCCATTTCACTGCCTATATACAGTATATATATATATATATATATATATATATATATATATATATACAGTATATATATATATATATATATATATATATATATATATATATATTTAGTGGTAGGTAGGGGCACTCACCATCCACTCACTCAATGTAGTGCTGCTGTCAGGTGTCTGCTCTTTCCTCTCCTCTCTCCATTCCTTCTATCCTCTTCCGTCTTCCTTTACTTCATTCTTTTCTTGTCGTTCTGCCTACGGGTGACTTTACACTTCCTCTTCTGTCTTTCTTTCCTTCATTCTTTCCTCTTCCTTCTGCCTGTGGGTGACTCTACACTGAGTGACAAGCCAAATGGTTTCCTGTACACCAGGAAACCATTTACTACGCTGGGTGGTAACCATATAACCAAATTTTGGCGCCTGGTGGTTTAGTGAGTAATTATTGCGCTCCAATCGGATTGAGCCGGTGAAAGTTTATATCCAAGGGATGGTTTGGGTTGATTGCTCATGTAATGCCACTCAGGGATGAGTGAGGCTGGTCACTCTCATCTTAAATGTCGGGACCAACTGCTTAGCCCCGGGCTCCTACGCTCCTCATGGGGCAATGTAGGATTGGATATATATATATATCATCATCATCAGCCGTTTGAGTATCCACTGCAGGACCGGCCTATCTCGACCGAAGTCGGGACGATACAGCCAATGTATCTCTACCAAGTGGCTTTGGCGGTCTAGTAGAGATTGTATGTAGGGTGAGAAGTACTTGTTAGTGTAACTGTAGGGTGGGAGTGGCTTTGGATGTGCGTGTAGTCTGTGAACGAAGTGTAATCGCCCCGAGCAAGCCGACTGGGTGCAAGCATACTTTATAGTAAGCGACACTGGTTCAACCACAGCACTCCTGGTGTCCACCAATGCAGTACGTGGCCGGGTGAACACTCACAAAGTTTATTACCCTGGCGGGGCGCGAACCCTGGCTCACCCGTGTACGAAACGCACACTCAACCACTGTACCACAGAGGCTCCATATATATATATATATATATATATATATATATATATATATATATTTAGTACAGAGGCTCCATATATATATATATATATATATATATATATATATATATATATATATATATATGGTATGTATGTATGTATGTATATATGTATGTATAGTCACGAGATATACATGACGTCTTAGAGCTGAGGTGTTAAGTTCTGTCATTTCAGCCATGTTGGTCTCTTCTAAGATCAGTGAAATCGTCCATCGTTAAATGTGTGCACTAAATCAGCCATAATAATTTCAGTCATACGAGCCTCAATTGTATTTTATTCATGGCATCTCCACACGATTTTGTTTAAGTCGGGAGATACTTTTCCAGTTGGATGAGTTTGATACAGCCCTCGTTGATTCCTTCAGTAAACTCGACTGGAAGCAGAAAGAATATAATAAAAATGACGTACTCGGCATGAGTGGGTATTTAAGCAATGGTTTTTGTGATATAGTGCTTCTGAACCCCCCCCTTTTTTTTTTTTTTCTGGAGGGGGGAGGGAAAGTGGCATAAAAGAGAGGACTGTCGTGAGCGGTGATCCAGCATTCAGTACCACTCCTCCTGGTGCATGAAAGGAGGAGTACGCCTGATGGAGATGGGCGTTCTGGGTCACGTGGTAAGGTTTAATCCCCTTCACTCCGATGATGTACTGTACTTTCGTTATATATATTCTTGCTGCATTTGACGGTGTTATTCATTTTAGGACGGAATTTTCAAACCGGAGGAGTTAGATATAGCCTTTACCCTCACTTTTCCCACCAGTGCATTCTACTGACCCGAATACAATCGTATGGTAGCAGCAAGAACTTTAAAACATCATCAGACTGAAGGAATTAAGTCAAAGAGTAAGCATAATTCGAGGGGGAGGGGGCGGAAGAGGAGGAAGTAGCAAAATGAGTGACGTAGAGAGGAGTGAGGCACAATCGGCGTGGCTTTGGAAATGTCATTACACCTCTTCTTAGCCAGTTCTTCTACACATCACACCCCAGTATCGTATCCTCTTGTACGTAATCATGGTATCCACACTATATTTGACACCATACTATATTAATTTTGCTTTGTTTCTCTCTTCTTTCGATCTTCCAAACACTTTTAAGTTAATTGCCACTTCTTTCTTTCTTCACCACTTCGCTGCAAACTTGGTACAATTATTTCTTGATAAATACTCCCAGACACTTTTTTTTTTTTATTCAGACCTTTCAATTGGATTTATGGGGTCAAAGATCAAACCATTCAAACACAGATTTTGGGATTCGTTGTTCTTGTATGTTCGTTAATCATCAAGGCAATCTGCACGGTAAATCAGTGTCCTGTAGCTGTGTGTGTGTGTGTGTGTGTGTGTGTGTGTGTGTGTGTGAAGACAATTCTGGGTTCCGTTGGGAATGTTGGGATTCTTTAATCAATGCAAATTTTGCCGATATTAAAACGAAATAAACAGCATACAGAACAATGTCAAGGCGTAATATGCCAAATAAATAATAAAGGATGAGATAATACTATAGTCGCGGCGCACTACTCTGAGGTTGTTATTATCATATCCTAGCAACCTACCATTCAGAAGTGCGTCTGATTTCGTGTATAATATGAGACGCATGTGATTCGTGTATAATATGATTCGTGTATAATATGATACGAAATCGGACTCACTTTTGAATGGTAGGTTGCCAGGGTACGATAATGACAACCTCAGAGTCGTGAGCCGCGACTATAGGCCTCCCATGCCACCTGCCATTCTGGCCAGGGTGGTATGGCGATGGGTGGTATAGGGAGGGAGGAGCGGCCAGGATGACGTTATTACGAGATGTGGCCAGAAGGGCGTGGATGGGATGGGCTTGGACAGTGGTGCTTGTTGGGTCAGGATGGAGTGGGATGTTCTGAAGATGTGGACGCTGGTGATCAACTTGTAATGCATAGGACATACATGCTCGCCTTAAAATTCAGCTGAGAGAGAGAGAGAGAGAGAGAGAGAGAGAGAGAGAGAGAGAGAGAGAGAGAGAGAGAGTAGACAAGATGGGCTGCTATGATGGGCTAATTGGGAATGAGTGAGCCCTTTAACGACGAGCACTGTATCTGTGGCGGTGTTTGGTTAGTGTTATGAAGGCTGAGTCAAATATCTGTAAATTTGATGCTGGGGAGGAGGGCAGATGAAGACAGACGAAGGATGACGTGGGTGAACAAGAGTGGGCGGACGGTCTGGGATAGCGGTGGACGATGAGGTAAGGTTAGTGTAGTACATCCTGTGAAGATGGGAATTGTAGATTGATTTATTTGGACATAGCAAGGGTTTAATTTAAAGCCTTCTAAAATGAGCAGACAATATACAAGCCCCACCCTCACATATCTTGTGCCTTTTGAGACAGGAATAAAAAGATGTTATTATATTAATCTTTTCAACTCAAGAATTATTTTCGGTACCACCATGTTATTCACCCAAGAGAGACTGTTGGAACATGAGAGGTTGTACACAATCTTCAGTAACACTATCAGTGCTATGGCACCCTCCCAGGTTGCATGGAAAGGTCTGTAAATGGCAAGAATAAACTAAGTAAAACGTGACCGGCCGCAAGGAATTAACGGGGTAATTTGATTTGCATCAGTCCGACCGTCACGGATCAAACTGAATAAAGTTGTCTGGCGTTAACCACTGTACATAAAACATGAAACATCATGGTACTGAAGAGGTTTATAGTGACTGTTTCTTACCCCGCTAGTTAAAGACGTCTCTGTTAAGGCGGATGAAAATTGTCTGACACAAGCCACAATAAAGATAAACTTAGAGGTAATGGTGAAAGGGTTAAGATCAGCATTTCCTCTCTTCTCCCCTTCTTCTCCCCTCGACCTCCCTTAGCCCCCTTAGGGACCCCAGAAGCCTCGGCGCGGAAACAAGGGGTCCTCTGATTGACACTGCGCTGCTTGATGCACTGTGGGGCCACGGGGGTGAAGACTGCGGGGGGTGATGGGCAAGGCCGCGGTGGAGAGAGAGAGAGAGAGAGAGAGAGAGAGAGAGAGAATTTTCCCCAAGAGACAAGAGATATCTCTTCTACACGAATGAATAGGCGTGTGTGTGTGTGTGTGTGTGTGTGTGTGTGTGTGTGTGTGTGTGTATAAGGTTTGTGCGTTCATTTACAATCTCTTCCTTTACAGGATGTACTGTACATTATCTTATGCACGCTCACATATCCTTCTCATGCACATACTTGAACTAATACACACACACACACACACACACACACACACACACACACACACACACACACACACACACACACACACACACACACACTCTTATTCCTTCGTGTATAAGAACACAAATACCCACAGACGAGTGCAGGAACAGAACGCCGGGGTAAGAGCTGTGTGGTGGCAGGTTGGATCTTAGCTGCGGCAGAGAACAATTTGCAGATGTGACTTCAGCATATTGACCCAGCCACACCATACAAGAAACTCCCCTCTTCATAACATAACAGAGGACCTGCTAGTGATATCTGCAGCGTATCACAACACAGATGGTGGGTGTCGGTGTCCAAGTACATGGTGACGGGTGAGGACTGCAGGGAATTAACTTTCTTCGGTGTGTCGTGGAGATGCGGTGACATGGTTGTAAGCCTGTTCCTCTCGTGATGCCTGAGTGGAGGTAGTGTGAATTGCCATATTTTTGCATACATTCGCATCCTGTAGGTTCTTCCGATGACACGTACAGACTCGGACACACGGACAATCAGTACAACGCTTCGACTTTCACGGCCACCACTCCTCTCACAGACACCCCCTCACCGTTCGTACGTCACCGGCATGGGGAAGAGTTAGTTCTAGCTATCACTTCCTTCGACAAGAGGGTCCAGTCCAGCAATTGAACTGCTACGTGCATGGGAAACACACGCGCACACACACACACACACACACACACACACACACACACACATTCATTCAGATTTACAGCACACACACACCTGCACATTAGCACACACGGCACCAAACTTGTACGGGCCACACCCTCTCACCCAACCTTATGTGCTCTCTCTCTCTCTCTCTCTCTCTCTCTGCGCTTTTATGTACACAAACGTATAATCAGTTTTCATTTTTTATTTATATGATTGAATGTTCTCTCCCCTACCACTCTCATGTCTGCCTTCCCCTTCCTCACTCCCTCCCACTTGCCCTTCCTTCTCTCCCTCAGTCCATCCCGTCTTTCATCCTAGCTCCCTCCCCTCATCTCCTTCCTTTCCTCCTTGCATCGTTCTTCCTATTCCTTCATTCCTTTCCTCTCCTTCTCCCCCTTTCATCCCTGCCATCCATCCATCCATTCATTCCTCTTTCTTCCTACTTTCCTTACTCCCTTCTCTCTTCTCATCCCTCTCCCTCCTCCCTCCCCTCCATCCCATTACCACCCTCTTCTCCCCCACTTTTCCTTCACCCTCCTCCCCATCCTCACGTCTCCCACCTCTCCCCCTCCCACACTTTATCCTCCCTAAGGTCAGTTCATACAGTTTCTCTCTGATTTTGATTAAATTTGGTGGAAGCGTTAAGGATCAGGCAAGAATGAAGTAATTACCCGTCCCCGCCCTGAAGGGGCCCGGTGACGGGTATTGTTTTCACTCGATTTGTCTGTACGTTTGTTTGTTTGGTAACACCTTTACGCGAAAGTTGCTGGTACATTTTGACTAAAATTACAGGGATGATGGGCTATGACTTTCTGATCACCTGACTATATTTTTGGCCAAATTGGGCCAAGACCCAAGCTGTAGGCCCAAAAAATGTAAAAAGTAAAAAAAAAAAAATTGTTTTTTCGCCATAACTCCTTTCAAATTCGTCATATCGACATGAAACCAAAACCTACAGGTGCATCTTTCAAATCTGCATCCTATAACATGCCTCATTACATCAGGGGGGTCACCCCCCAGTTAGCCGTGCGGGGGTCAAAGTCAGGTGGGTCGGGCCTAAAATTTCAAATGGGCATAAAATCGTCAATTTTCACCCGATTTGCCCCAAATTTGATATGTGACATCCTTGAATAGATATCCTGTTGTGTTCATTCGTCAGCACTAGAATGACTGCCGGGGACGGGTTTGTTGTGCCTTGGCACCGGTTGTTGTTCGATTTAGAGAACACTCAGCCGAAAACCAAGGTCGCAAGACCATGACAAATGATTGGCCCTTTGACCAATGGTAGGGTGCAAGTGCTGACAACTCTGGGTGATCCTTCTGGTTTACATTTCTCTCAGGTTCCAACATGGCCGCATGTAATTTTCTTTCATTATTTCTATGAAATTTCTGCCCCAGTTTTTGTTCTTATATTTCATGGTGCTTCTTTTCGCTTTTTCCTACTAGTCTCGGTTGAGGGTGCTGTATTTATCTTATGCAAGCAGTGTAGAAGCTGCCGACCTGGTTTCTAAAACCTGGCCTGGTGACGGGAATGAGTGTCGTGGATCCTAGGTTGCAAAGTAAGTACATTGTGGAATTCTCCCGGAGCCTGGGATCCTGTGCTGTGCAACAACGACCATTAAGGAAGAAACATTAGCGACATTCGCTGCGTGACCTAAAATTCCAAGACTTTAAAACATTTATATCTTATAGATATCCCGTGTTCCCGGGTAATATATATATATATATATATATATATATATATATATATATATATATATATATATATGTATATATATATATATATATATATATATATATATATATATATATATATATATATATATATATATATATATAAACAGCATTGCCAAGGCCCCCATGGATGGCAGCCTCCGCGGTGTCACAACATGCCTGAACCTTGTTCAAGTGGAGGTCTACCACTGTGGAAAATTTCGTTTTCCTAGGGAAAAAAAAAAAAGTAACATGCTACTACTATCATCACGGCCAATATGATCAGTAATGAAACAAAGGCATTCGGGGGTCGAATGCTAATCGCCTGCCACATATGTTGTTTAGTTACCTACAACCAAATCTGAAGAAAAATTGCAAAACTCTACGGAATTCAGTTACCGCGTTTCGCAGAAAGCCAACCATATTAAAATATCTATGGCAGCCGGCATACGGTCGTCTTTGATCAAATCCTCACCAAAAGTAATAGGCTTCTGCACATCCACGTAGGTGCTGTTTCATGAAGGTTTGGTAGAAACTCTTGCACAACTTTTCGATGTATGTTGGGAACACACACACACACACACACACACACACACACACACACACACACACACACACACACACACAAACTATATTATTCCGCCTTGCTCAAGGCGGGCGATAATTTTCACCACCATCACAGCCACCACAACCACCACTACGATCACAACCACTGTCACTCCTACTATTATCATCACTACTACTAACATCAAGACGAAAAATGCAATTGTGAAGGACCGACACACTTTCCATTACATACACATATACCTCCATGTTCCTCTTCACTCTTTGCCTCTGTTATCTTCCTACTTAACTTATATAATTTTATTTGCGTCACGTGGAAGAAATCACACCATCCTGCCACGGACACCAGCCACCCACACACACCACCTACCCACCTACACCACCTACTACAGTAACCCTTTTTATGTTCAAAGCTAGCTTAGAAAACTACGAAGGAGTACCCTTATGGGGGCTTTCTGTGTTCAGGGGAATAAGTGTCACATCACATGGATCTAGAGTCGAGGGCACAGCTGGCAATGCCGGGTTCTGAAAGTACAATACTGTACCTCGAGTCCGCACCACATGGATCCATGCAACCCGGCAGCCACATTATGAAGAACTTTCTCCTTGCAACTGTGTGCTGGACCTGCATACACCAAGAGTCATATCACTAGTGCAGTTTTCTTTCATTAAACCCACTTAAAATTTGAATTGACTAGATTATAAACCCTATTATTATCTGGCAAACTGTATTACCAAATTATAATCTTAAAAACCAATATGTCACGTAGTACATACTACGGTTACAACATACAACAAAGAAGCGGTGCTAAAGCACAGCAAAGCAGTCCCCGGCAGTCATTTTAGTGCTGACGTATAAACACAACAGGATATCTAGTCAAAGATGTCACATACCAAGTTTGGAGTAAATCTAGTGAAAATTGACGATTTTATGCCCATTTGAAATTTTAGGCCTAACCCACTTGACACTGACCCCCCATCCGCTAATATATATATATATTGTTACGAAACAGAGAAAGATAACGTACACTTTAAGTGAGCATGCTAAGAGTCACTACTGTCCCGTAAAGTTCCAGGTTCAAAACAAAAGAGTTAGGTAAAATTACAAGTTAAAGTTTAATGCACAAACTAACAACAAAACATTCAGAACTCATAAGGATAATGTAATGGCAAATAAACAGGTTAAATATATGGTTAACTGCAATAGCCTCTATTAACACGAATTTAGCAAGAGTAAATTTATCTAAGTCAGCCCTGATAAAATGAGATACCAGATAATACTCAGTGAATGCCAGATAAATTATTACAGATACAAACTATTATCAAAAATGGCTGATAGTAAAACTTTACATAAATTACAAAAAGAACTCACTAGGCCTACAAATCAACACCTTATGCTATACAGTACAAGGAAAAGATGCAATAACAGTTATACTCAAATTTCACACAGCTGCTAGATGTTCGGAGATTTCTTGAGCACTCACAATAATAATATCTGTACAGGGGAGGACAGAGATGTGAACAAAATGAGGAGCAGATCTAAGTGGCAATGATGCAGAGACTGAGCTCATTATATAGGGGACGGCAGAGCTTGATACAACTTGTAAGAAGGACGCGCAAATGAAGCCATGGGGACAAAGAGTTGACAATCCCGCTCTAAATAACAGAGAGAACGACTCACTCTACTATAACGGTAGAAGGGGGGGACTGAGGCAGAACACGCTCGTGATCAAACATGCAGCAACTGTGTGTTAAAATTACACAAAGGATGATGAAATCATAGGCTATGTAACACCTCCCCACAAAGAAAAAAGAAATTTACAAGGGAAATTTCTTATTACTCTAAAACAATCTGTACATGGCATTACAGAACATGCAAATGTCTTTCCTATAGTTACAAAACATGAGATCTCCCTAGGTACTTGCCAGTATCCCTTTAACAAATCAAACTTACTTATGTACCTAGCCTTTCCGATCTTGTCTATGCAATCTTCCACACGAGGGAGAGGGTAAGTGTCTGTTTTGGTTATCTGATTAACACGTCTGTAGTCAATGCAAAGCCGCTGTGACCCACCTGGCTTAGGGACTAGAGTGACAGGAGAACTCCACTCGCTCTGACAGGGCTCAATCATCTTGTGGTCCAACAGGTAGCCAAGCTCCTTCTGGATGAGAGGAACTTTCACTGGGTTCACACGGTAAGGAGGCAATTTAATTGGCTTTGCGTCTCCAACATCGACATCATGCATCAACACAGTGGTTCTTCCTGGAGTGGCACGGAACACTTGCGGGTACTCCTGCAGTAATGCCGAAAACTCCTGCCTTTCCTTGGGAGGTAGATGAGAAAGCTTAGTCTGGAGATCATTCATGATATCAGGATTCTTCCCCAAACTATCACTCAGGCTCATACTGCATGGGAGAGCTTCACTTGCAGACTCAGGTGGAACAGCTACAGTGCAGACTGGATTATTTTCGTCCCGCCTGTGATATAACTTTAGCATGTTGATGTGACATAGTTGCTTGCTCTTTCTACGATCTGGTGTGGCGATGACGTAGCTGACATCACTGAGTTTCTTCTCCACGAAATAAGGGCCACTAAACTTGGCTTGAAGAGGTTGCCCATGAACTGGTAGCAGAATCAAAACCTGATCTCCTGGCTGAAAGTGGCGTAACCTGGACTTCTTATCATACCAAGTCTTCATCTTCTCCTGAGCAGCTCCTAAATTCTCTCTCGCCAGCTGTAAAGCAGTGGACAGCCGTTCTTTGAACTTCATCACATACTCCAGCAGGTTGACGTCATCTTCCTCCGACAGCCAGCATTCCTTGAGTAACTTAAGGGGTCCTCTTACTTCATGGCCAAACAGTAGATCAAAAGGTGAGAAGCCCAGTGATTCATTTGGAGATTCTCTTGCAACAAACACAATGAATGGAAGACCTTTATCCCAGTCTTTCTGATGTTCCAAACAGTATTTCTTGAGCATCGATTTGAGTGTTTGATGATATCTCTCCAACGCTCCTTGGGTCTGGGGATGATAAGCTGAAGACGTGATCTGGGTGATGCCCAACTCTTTCAGAGACTGCTTGAAAACGTTTGACATGAAATTACTTCCCCGATCTGACTGTACCTCCTTGGGCAGACCAAACTTTGTGAAGAACCCTAGCATTTCCTTAACCACGTTCTTTGCTGAGATGTTTCTAAGTGGAATGGCTTCAGGATAACGAGTAGCCATATCAATCATGGTCAACACATAAGAAAATCCTGAAGAAGTCTTAGGAAGAGGGCCCACAATATCCACCAACACACGGGTGAAAGGCGCCTCAAAAGGAGGAATGGGAACTAGAGGTGCAACCTTTTCGGTCTGATTACACTTCCCCACAACTTGACAGGTGTGACAAGACTTACAATACCAGGAAACATCCCTGAAGATATCTGGCCAGTAGAAGTGTTTCAAAATGCGTGCCACAGTCTTCCTCACTCCAAGGTGTCCTGCCAAACTGGAATCATGAGCCACTCTAATGATATCCTGCCTACAAACACGAGGGATGACAACTTGATGTACAACCTCCCATTCACAGTCGGCTGATGCTGTTGGGGGTCTCCACTTCCTCATAAGTACTCCTGACTTTACATAATAACAAGTAGAAGCACCGGCTGACTCTTCTTCACTGTAAGCAGAGTTAGCTAGACCTTTCAACTCAGGGTCAGCAACCTGCAACTCAACCAACTCTTGACAGGACAAATTATCAACACTACGGGGTACTGCCTCATCTGGTGAGTGGTCCAAATTAGCAAGAAAAGTGTCAGCTAGGATAACATCATCATCATCATTATCCTCTAAATCAACAGTAACTTTAGACTTAGCCCTAGTGACAGCACATGCAGGGAACACATCAGGGACATCACAATCCTGGGACACAGCCACTGGCTCACTAGACAACTGAGGAGCTGGACACACTTGACTTCCACCAATATCATTTCCAAGTAAGAAAGTTACACCTGACATTGGGAGTGTCTCAACCAACCCAACCATAAAGGAACCATTAACAAAACCAGACTCTAAATTCACTCTGCACAGAGGGACAGAGAAGTAATTATTCCCTACACCTTGTAAGATTACAGTTTCATCAGAGGAATTAACATTAGAGCCTAGAACACTGGTCAGCATAAGGGATTGGCAAGCACCTGTATCACGATATATTTGAACTGATTTCCTGTCATTACTGTCCAGAGGACTGACAAAACCATCAGACAGGAAATTAGCACATGAACTCTTGAGAGTGTCACCCACGTTACTGCTCAAAAGAGAAGCTCCATCATGAGAATTTAAGTTACCCCTCAAAGCAGGTTCAGTTAACTCAGTTAAAGAATTCTGGGAACTCTCAAGAGTGGACACTAGACCAATTGACTGAATATTTAAAGACTCCTTTTTGTTCACATCACGCTGTCTCCCGAAACATCTCTCCGTAGTATGACCAAGCTTACTACAATAAGTACATTTACTTTTCTGAAATCTAGAGGTGAAGCTGGTATTTACTTCCTGAGAAACATCATCCTTATTCTCTTTCCTGTTACCTGTACTCTGAGTAGAGGCAACGTACTTACTCTCAGCTTTCCCTTTTTCTCTAGAATATCTCTTGTGAGTGAGAACATATTCATCAGCTAAAACTGCAGCATCAGACAAATTATCTATTCTTTTCTCATCAAGATATAGGCTTACATCTTTACTAATACACCTCTTGAAGTCCTCCAGCAAAATCATCTGCTTAAATTTACCAAAATCAGAATCCACATTCTTAGAATTTAACCACTGCTCTAACAGATCTTCTTTGATTTTTGCATACTCAACATGGGATTGCTTATCTTGCTTGTAAGTTGTCCTAAATTTTACTCTATAAGCTTCAGGAACAAGCTCATAGGCCTTAAGAATCAAGCTCTTAACTACATCATAATTATCAGACTGATCCTGAGGCAAAGATGCATAAGTTACTTGAGCTTTACCGGTGAGAACAGTTTGAAGGAGTACTGCCCAATACTCCTTAGGCCAATTAAAACCTGTAGCTACCCTCTCAAACAACTGAAAATACTTTGTTAAATCAGATTCATTAAAAGGAGGGACAAGTTTAACATTTTTAGCCACATCAAAATCATCAGAGCTAGATGATCCAGTTCCACCTTGTTTCATGCGATACTCATGGTCTGCCTGAATCCTAGCAAGTTCAACTTGTGCCTGTATCTGTGCCTCCTGAATCCGAGCCTGAGATTCCGCCTCCTTTGCCTGAGACTCAGCCTCCTTAGCACGTGCTTGAAATTCAGCCTCCTTAACACGAGACTCCGCCTCCTTAGCCTGAGCCTCCTGCAGGGCTAGCTGTAACTTAGCTAATTCAATCTGCGTTTGCTCATTTGGAGGAGTTACATTAAACAAGCTTTCATTAATCATGTCAACAATTTGATCTTTAGAATGATGAGAGCGAACAGCAATTCCCAATTGTTGAGCAACAAGCTTAAGTTCATTCTTTGTTCTGTTTTCTACATCACACACTGTTTGCACATTTGACAAAAAATCTTTGGCTTCATCAAGTGTAGAAATAGTAGCCATCATGAATATATCACAGTCACAAAATATCAAACAATATCCTTATGATAATATCCTGAATATCCTGATGAGAGGTCGCCAAATTTATGTTACGAAACAGAGAAAGATAACGTACACTTTAGTGAGCATGCTAAGAGTCACTACTGTCCCGTAAAGTTCCAGGTTCAAAACAAAAGAGGTAAAATTACAAGTTAAAGTTTAATGCACAAACTAACAACAAAACATTCAGAACTCATAAGGATAATGTAATGGCAAATAAACAGGTTAAATATATGGTTAACTGCAATAGCCTCTATTAACACGAAATTAGCAAGAGTAAATTTATCTAAGTCAGCCCTGATAAAATGAGATACCAGATAATACTCAGTGAATGCCAGATAAATTATTACAGATACAAACCATTATCAAAAATGGCTGATAGTAAAACTTTACATAAATTACAAAAAGAACTCACTAGGCCTACAAATCAACACCTTATGCTTTACAGTACAAGGAAAAAATGCAATAACAGTTATACTTAAATTACACACAGCTGCTAGATGTTCGGAGATTTCTTGAGCACTCACAATAATAATATCTGTACAGGGGAGGACAGAGATGTGAACAAAATGAGGAGCAGATCTATGTGGCAATGATGCAGAGACTGAGCTCATTATATAGGGGACGGCAGAGCTTGATACAACTTGTAAGAAGGACGCGCAAATGAAGCCATGGGGACAAAGAGTTGACAATCCCGCTCTAAATAACAGAGAGAACGACTCACTCTACTATAACGGTAGAAGGGGGGGACTGAGGCAGAACACGCTCGTGATCAAACATGCAGCAACTGTGCGTTAAAATTACACAAAGGATGATGAAATCATTGGCTATGTAACAATATATATATATATATATATATATATATATATATATATATATATATATATATATATATATATATATATATATATATATATATATATATACAATACTCACACACATACACACACAGTATGCGGCTCTGGCTAACTAAACATGGCGGGTCAGCCAGCACTGGTTTCCGTACCTGTTGTCTCGCCACCTTTTGTTGTCGTTGTTGCTCTGCTCTGGGCTATCTGGCCGAGAAGACTCATCAACCACAAGCAGCAGCCCCCTTCTGTGCCAGGCAACGTCTCACCAGGATTATAATAGGGTTCTTCCACGTGATGAAGTGCAGAGAAACTTGAGAATTCATAATCTCCAAGAGGATGAAGTGCGTATAGATGTGTATGAGTAGAAGTCTTAGCCAAGACTTTGATATATCTATATCTATATATATATATATATATATATATATATATATATATATATATATATATATATATATATATATATATATCCATCATCCAATCCTACGTTGCCCCATGAGGAGCGTAGGAGCCCGGGGCTAGGCAAGTTGGTCCTGACATTTAAGATGAGAGTGACCAGCTTCACTCATCCCTGAGTGGCATTACGTAAGCAATAAACCCCAACCATCTCTTGGATATAAACCTACACGGGCTCAGTCCGATTGGAGCGCCATAATTACCCACTAAAACACCAGGTGCCAAAATTTGGTTATATGGTTACCACCCCGCGTAGAAAATGGTTTCCTTGTGTATAGGAAAGCCTTTGGCTTGTCACTCAGTGTAGAGTCACCCACAGGCAGAAGGAAGAGGAAAGAATGAAGGAAAGAAAGACAGAAGAGAAAGTATTTATATACGGGTATATTATATATATTATATTATATATATATTACATATGTTTTATATATCCATCCGTCATCCAATCCTACATTGCCCCATGAGGAGCGTAGGAGCCCGGGGCTAGGCAGTTGGTCCCGACATTTAAGATGAGTGGGAAAAATATATATATATATATATATATATATATATATAGAGAGAGAGAGAGAGAGAGAGAGAGAGAGAGAGAGATATTTATTTATTTATGAATATTTATTTATAACTTTAATTATGTGCTTGTTTAGCTAAGGATTGGAAGCTACATATTCACCCAAGTAACTTGAAATATTATTAGTCTCAGTCTACCACACTCCTAGCTGCTTTGTCCCGTAAGTACGACTGCAGTTCTAATGAAAGAAAAATTTTTTTCGTTTGACTGAAAAACTTGCCGATAGATGTATAACTGTTAATTCTAATGTAATTCGACCGGTTTGTTGTGAACTACCTTTATTTATCAACTGTCGTACTATCTCGTCCGCTATATATATATATATATATATATATATATATATATATATATATATATATATATATATGAGAGAGAGAGAGAAACATAAAACACAAAATTCTGGACAACAGTACAAAAGCAGTGGGCCGGCTGTTTACAGGTCCTGTGTCGCGCGGGCTGGTAACTTTACACCAAACCGGCGTCGCCAGGTATGCCAGTGACCTCCACCAGGACCAGGTTTTAACCAGGATGTAATCCCCGAGAAGCCGCCCCTGACGAGGAGGCGGCCCCCATGGGTCTCGAAAACTCCGATATATATATATATATATATATATATATATATATATATGTGTGTGTGTGTGTGTGTGTGTGTGTGTGTGTGTGTGTGTGTGTTGTTGTTGTCTCTGAAAGGCAGGGAACTTCAGACAGTTTTAAATTAATGCTCTCTGATTAGCCACATTTATGGTAAATATCAACAGTCAACATAGCGTCATTCTCTCTCTCTCTCTCTCTCTCTCTCTCTCTCTCTCTCTCTTTACGGACAATTGTCACTCTACAAATGTACCATAATTAATAGGTGAATTTTCATAAATAGTCCGATGGGAATATAAAGGAATACTGCATTTACTTGGGGGAGAGGGTAACCCCACCCTCGCTCCTTGGCTACGCCACTGAAAGTATTTTCATTCCTGACCTTTTTTTCCCACCTAAGAATGAGATGAGTGTCAAGGATGAATAAAAGAATGCATAACGATGATTGCTGGTGGCATGTATGCCAAATGTCCAATTTACCCACCTTACTGGTGTTAAAGAGGGACGCCCTCACGTGCTGGCACCGATATAATCCACCGGTCCCGCTGTTAGGTCGCGTCCACACGTGCTCTCGAACATTATGTTGGCAACACAGTTGGCAACATGTTCGGGAACATGTTTGCAGCAGTATTTGGACAGATGTATGCAAGCATGTTTCAGTGCAGCATCGAACACTGGCAGCAGAGGCGATGGGATGAGTGTGTTCATACCAGGCAGCTGAGACTTTATCATGATGTTGCAAACATGATCTGGACGCTGCTGTTCCCAACATGTTTGCAGCATGTTCGTTACTGTGTTGCTTACATGTTGCCAGCACTTGTTCGAGCACACGCGTGGACGCGCACTTCGGTTATACAAACATCCACCAACTCCCCTCTCCACCCAGAAGGAGGATGGTGGAATATACAGTACAATGGCAACTTCAACCTACAGTCCACTTAATGAGACTGCTACGCAACAAGGAAATCATCATCGTCATGATCATCAATATCATCATGACCATGATCGTCATCATCTCCATCGTCATCAATATCATCATGACCCTGATCATCATCATCAGAAGCAGCAACAACATCAACATCAACAACAACAACAATCCACCACCAGGGATGTCATTGCTGAGCAAAACAGTGTGGTGGCAGCAAGAGTAATATATGAGTTAACATGTAATGTTTAGGCCACATGGGCTAATTCACTCAGCAGTGGCCGCAGCAGCACTGACACTGACTCACTGGCCTCCTCACCACCACCAGCGGGTGTAACGATTTCACTATCAAACCTAATAATAGGGCGGTGGAGTGCGGCACCAAAACTGTTATGTCGTATACTGTCAAAACTACACAGGATCTATACGTCTCGTTTGAAAGCTAATGAAAACTTAAAGGAGGTTACCTAGATGTCTTTACTTAAAATTAGCGACCATGTTAATGAGAATATAAAGAAGCACCAAAACAGGTTATCTCGGAAATTATTAAGGTCACAGCAGACTTACATCACCGTGGTATTAAAAAAAAAAAGAAAAAAAAAGAAAAAAGAAAAAGCTCTTGCACGCTTTCAAGTGTGCTCTCTGCTGGGTGCAGGTTTGCTTATGTAATTCACTCGTGCTGTCTCCGGGCAGTTTTATTCAGTTAAGGAGAGACTTCTGAACCTTAGGAGTTAGAGACAGCCATCAATAAACCCTGTAATAAGAGAAATTTGCTAAATACAAAAATTCAATGACATCAAGAAAAAAAATCATCGGAGTGAAGTGGCAAAATGTTTTCCAATCGTAGCTGAAATTCCTCTCCTCCTCACACACAAAGAGAAAACAAAACAGTTGCCGTGACTCACTATAGGATTCGCAGAGAAAGAACAGAATGTAATACATGGAAAAACAAACAAACAAGTGTGTTCAAAGACCGCGAGACCTGCGTCGTGCCATGAAACCGCCAAAAAGTGGGGGTTAGAGCTGGGTGTCGTGATATTTGTTAGGCGGTGGGGCTGGGGGAAGAAAGCATCCCCTGTGACGATGGCTTATGGATTATTAGTGATCTGAATGCAGTAAAGGTTTAAAATATCCTCCAGTACTGCATGTCTCAGAGGAATAATGATAATTAAAAATAAGGTCATGGTGGACAAAGAAATGTGTGGAATGAGCTGGAGCTGTGGTGGTGGATGGGGAGGGGCCATGACAGCTAATGACCCTGTGGAAATGAGCGCTGTTGAACTACTGGTTAGTGTGCAGTGAAGTTTTATTTCAATTTTCTCTCCAGTATGATAAGGTCTCTGCTCTGTTGTCTGGCATCTTGTGACGCAGGTAAAAAAGTTAGTGTAATGTAGCATATCAACAGTTACAAAAGTTCATTATGAATTGCCTGGTACTGTGATAAGTCTTCAAAGTACCTCAGTGTGCTGTAGTCTGCTGGCAATATTCCTCACTTACCTTGTCCTTAGATATGTCACAACTGCCGCAGCTAATCTCACACCGTTATTCCAGATTGGACTAGATTAACGAGGCCATGAAATGATAATATCTTAATGAGCAGAGATTAAAGTCCCGTATTCTCATCCGTTAAGAACGTTTTCTTACATTTCCCCTTGCCACGTTACTTTACAGCTGGCACGTTATTATTTTATTGTATATTATTTATACGATTTATGTCGACATAAAAAAATGGAAATGAAATACATGGTAATAACACACCAAATATGTAATATACATCGTTAAGAGAGGTAGTTGAAAGCTTCCTAATGCGACGAGAAATGGCCCATGGAGTGAGGAGCGTACCCCTCCATCCCCCCTTCCCCGAGCGGCGCCAGAGAGACGGCGGGAGCCCTAGTTATTAATGTAAACAACCCGCAGGAAGTGGCAGAACACCCCCACCCCAGCCCCCCTCCTGTTTAATGATCCAACCCGCCTCTGCTTAGCCATTTACGGATCATTAACACCAGAAACAACCTCCATTAACTTCACCATCATGTCTTGTTTTATACTGTTTGGTACTGTCGGACGATTTTATTCTGCTTAGGTGAACCATTCCATCTTCTTACCGATCCCCTTCCAGAAACTCGGAGTATACCCAGTGATTATTGACCTCCCCTCGCTTCGTCTCTGGCCCGCCTTCTATTGTCATCATCATCATCATCATCACCGCAGTATCATGCAGCAAAGTTCAACAGGAAACATGCAATAATTCTATTCTTAGTGAGTTAAACTAGCGTATACAGGTTACAATGCAAATAAATATATTATTCAGTGTAGTGAAGGGCCTGCCCCTAAGAAGCTCTCATATCGACCCTGACATATGTATGGAACTAATATTACCCTGGGCGGTGTCATACACACAGCACCACACTTCCTAGCTCAGTAAGAGGGCTGAACCCGTGACTCGTTCTGTACCTCCCGCCACAGAAGTGTTGTCAGGGCACTCTCTGCTCTGTATCCAGGAGCCACATGTGTCACTGTGCAGCTACTGCAGTAGGGTAGGCACACCCCACCTCCATCCTGTGCTTGTACTTAGAGACGGATGGTCATGCTGCGGGTCTCAGTGTGTCAGTGTACTCTAGATGCGGTGTGACATCAGTCTGCCTCTACCACAGGTGGTGGTCGTTGACGGTCAAACGTTCCCTAACATAGCACATAGGGTTCCGCCACAGGCGCCTTGTGGCCCTCCTCAGTACTTCTCTAGTGGCAGTGACTCCTTACTGACGCGACCCATACCCGCTCAAACTCACCGACGATATTCCGGGTGGCCTCACACTCACCTCAGGGTAACATGGCAACCGTCATTTCTGCATCACTGAACCAGGAGGCTCGCTGGTGCTAAAAGAGGCAGCTTCTGGGGAGGCAGCTTCTGGTGAAGTTTTTATTTTTTATTTTATTTCTTTTACAGATAATCAGAAAACAAAACAGATTAAATACAATTTATTCCACGCACCAGATTACATATGTCCTCCATTCATGAAAAATCTGTAACAGCTGGACTTGAACTGCTGTAGGTTGAAGTTCTGGGGATGCGAGTTCCAAAGAGATGCTATTCGGGGAATGAAGAAATTTTGCTTGGCATGAGCTCTGCAATATGGCAATGTGACGGTCCAGTCATGAGCGGTACTAGATGCCCGTGTAGCGCAGGGGAAGGCATGGAGAGGTGGCGCAATGGACATAACTTCGCCTGAGCATTTGCCATAAAAGTATCTATTAAAATATTACAAGGGAGGCAACATTCCTTCTTACTTGTAGGGGAGGTAGTTAATTTGTAATTGCAATCAGTGTCACATTCAGCATTGCTTAGAGCCTGAAATCTGTTTGTTATTTCCAAGTGAAAGGATACTTTGTTTTCGTTTACTTTTATGGGGCATATATTTCAATTTTAATCATCTTGTTTCTTTCACTTCTGAAACTGAATCTGGCTGAGCAACCCACCATTCTATGGTCACCCCCTGTATTTACTTTACTGATAACTGTGACATTTGTGATCGTGATCTGCTATAATGAAGTCGATTTCATTCTTTGTTTCTCCATTTGGATTTCTCCAGGTCCATTTTCTCCCTGTTCTTTTGTGAAAGAATGTGTTCATTATTCTCATCTTATTCATTTAAGCAAATTTTACCACCATTTCTCCTCTTTCATTCCTTTCTCCCGGTCCAAATATTTCCATACATGCCTCTCCATTCTTTGATTTCCGAATTTTTGCATTGAAGTCTCTCATGAGTATAGTATATGTGGTGTTTTCTTCCATTACCTGGGAGATGTCGTCATAGAATGTTTCTATTTCTTCATCTGAGCTTTGAGAAGTTGGTG
>NC_136976.1:50697537-50735037 GCF_032717465.1 Coenobita brevimanus | reverse complement strand
CCAGGAGAACTGAAACAGCAGAAAATAAAATATTAGAAAATGTAACTTTATCCAGAGTAGCAACTCAGATTATAAAACGAGCGTCAGTGTGATGATGCGACGGTACCAGATGTTGCTGTAAGTAATCATGTACCCCTGCTACCAAATTCAACTTCATGCCTACCTTAATAAAGTGTTTAACCAAGTAGCTGTATATGCCCACTTCCCTGAGCTGTGGCCGTCTCTTCTCCTTACATTTAAGTGTTCTAGTCTCAGAAGTCATCCCCGCGGGAATCAGGGTAAATGTTAGCCAATGTGCAAGAGCAATAACTGTGGAATGTACTAAAGTCTCACAGAAGGCCATTAATTTTGCAATGATGATGTTCAAAAGCTCGAGACCTGCCACATGCCACTGTCTATTTACTATCACTATTTGTTTCACTGTCTGAGCCATGTATCTGTCCCAGTCTGTGCCTAGCCACACCATGCCACTATATACTACCACTGCCTTCTGTACCATTGTCTGTGCCTTGTATCTGTTCCACCCATCCTCCTCCTAACCCCATATGACCTTACCCTTTATTACGCTGGCAGGGGGTCCTTTTCATCTGTGGCCACGTTGCATGCCACACTGGACACAGAGTTGTATTCTAGATGGCATAGGTGGCATGTATCACATTTTTCGCTTAAGTTTATCACTCACAGTAAACGTTGATATTCTCCTTTTTCTCACCTATACATGCTAGACAGAGTTTGCCTCAGTATCATACAATACAACGAAAAGGTGCAATATGCAAAATAAATCGCCGAGGATGAGGCGCTACGGAGTTTTGCATGTAACCCTGAGTATGACCCACAACACCATACTGATCTGTAGCACCTTCAGCATCAGGACGCTTGTGTCAATCCTCCTACCGCCACATGATTTACGTAACTCTGGAGGGGGTTGTGGTAGTGAAGAGGCTTTAGTATTCTCGCTACAGCCACACGATTAACGTACAGTCAGTTCCGAGACAATTTTCGCAGTGAATGAGCCACTTGTAACTTATGGACACACTCTAACCCAACCTTAGCTGACCCCACACAGATTATGGAAAAGAATGGTGCAGAATACAGTGGGGGATGAGGGGTGCTGTGGGGTGAGGGATGGAATGAGGTGAGGGGTGAATGGGGTGAGGGGTGGAGTGGGGTGAGGGATGGAATAGGGTGAAGAATGGATTGGGGTGAGGGGTGAGTAAGGTAGGAGGTTGGTGGGGTGAAGGATGGAGCAGGTCGAGGGGGTGCAGTAGGGTGAAGGAGTGGAGTGGGATGGACGGTGAAACTGAGTGGAGGGTGAAGTTGAGTAAGGGTGTGGAATGGGATGTAGGTGTGGAGTAGGATGAGGGTGTGGAGTGAGGTGGGGGGTGGAGGGGATGAGGAGTGGGGTGGGGTGAGGGGGTCGAGTGGCGTGGGAGCTGGAGTAGGGTAAGGGGTGGAGTGAGGTGACGGGTGGAGTTAGGTGGGAAGTGGGTGGGGTGAAGGATAGAGTGGGGTGAGGGGTTGAGAGGGTTGAATGGGTGGAGTGGGGTGTTGGGGAGTGGGGTTGGATGGAGTGGGGTGAGGGTTGGAGTAGGGTGAAGGGGTGGAGTGAGGTGAGGGGTGGAGTGGGGTGAGGGCTGGAGTGGGGTGAAGGTTGGAGTGGGGTGAGGGGTGGAGTGGGGTGAGAGGGGCTGGAGTGAAGGGGTGGAGTGGGGTGAGGGGTGGAGTGAGGTGAGGGGTGGAGTGGGGTGAGAGGGGCTGGAGTGAAGGGGTGGAGTGGGGTGAGGGGGAGTGGGGTGAGGGTGGAAGAAGTCGAGGTCGTAGGAGAGGGGCAAGGTTGTGAGGCTGGCAAGACTGAGGGAGATTGTTTGGTAAGAGGGGGGAGATAGGGAGAGGAGGGGGGAGGGGGAAGGGGAGGGGAAAGTAAAAAAAAAAAAAAAAGGGGGTAGGGTAAGGAGAGAGAGAGAGAGAGAGAGAGGGGGGGGAGGTCAGGATGAGGCATGGTAGGCAGGGGAAGAGGAGGGTGGAGAGATGACGAATGAAGAGATAGTGAAGGAGGGGGTGGCGAGGTGAAAGAAGGAGGATGAGGTGTCAGGGAAAGAAGGAGAGATATGGAGAGGGAGAGGGAGGGGGCGGGGATAAATGAGGGAGGGAGAGAGGGGGAAGAAGTAGGGTGAGGTGGAGGGAAGAAGCAGCGTGATGTGGAGGGAAGAACCAGAGGGAGGAGAAAGGGTGAGAGGGTGATGGAAGGAGCAAGGTATGGGAATAGTAACAGTGAGGGAGTAAGGGAATTGGGTAAAGGAAAGAGGGAGGAACTGGGAAGAAGTACAAAGGAGTACTGGGCACACACACACAATACATGAGGAGTTAAGTAAATTAGACAGAGGAAAAGCAAGTGGTCCTGATGAAATTTCATGTTGGGTACGACGAGAATGTGCAAAGGAGGTAAGTAAACTATTATAAGGAAAGCAAACAACAGACCTACTTGTTCCTTCGAGGCTGCATGTCACAGAGAAGACTACTGCTATGATATCCATGAGCTGAAGATGAGGATTGTAAAGCAAAAGAGGTAACAGGCAAAGGGATACGGGGAAGGGGTGGTGAGATGATGACAAGTGGTGAGGGGGAATAGTGGAGGGGGCGGGGGATAGGATGCTCTCACCCACCCACACACTCACTGACTCAACTACTTCACTCATCAACCAAACCACTACTGACGTAATCACTCCATCACCTGAATTTAATTCAATTATACAAATATAATTTACTCTTCTCAGCTCATCTTTAACTCTTTAAATGTTAAATGCGATCTTTAGCACCTTATTCAGGCCAGTCATTTAATTGTATTCATTTTAGAGAAATCTACAGCGGCAAAAACATTGTGAGCTACCTCTTGACGTGTTAACCATAAGCTGAGAGCAGCAGACTATTTCATTCCAGGTGACGCTAAACAATTTTACTCACCTCCGTGATACCTGGTTGTCTTACATCTGTTTTTTACGTACATCAGTTCACTGTGTACTAAGGCTGTCACTACTTACTCCCACAGACACGTTCTTTAGTCACAGAACACCAGGTAGATGAGATCGGTGTTGGTTTATTCTGTTGTTGTTCTTGTTCTACTTGGAAAAAAAAATATTTAAGCTTTCACCATGGCGATGATGGTGAAGGACACATTCAGATGGTTGTGCCGATATGCCCAGGCAACTGAACTGACTGGAAAAAAAAACATCCATTAGCATCCTCAATATTCCCCGAAAGGAGGATTATGGAATGCAGGAGAGGGGCAACATTAGCCTGCGGTCCATTGGGTTCACAGTCAGATGAGCCTTGGGCTTCAACTTTAACAACAACAACAACAACAACAACAACTACTACTACTACTACTACTACTTTTACTACTATTACTACTACTACTACTACTACTACTACTACTGCTACTACTACTACTACTAGTACCACTAGTACTACTACTGCTACAACTACTAGTGGTAGTAGTGGTAGTAGTAGTAGTACTGCTACTACTATTATTACTACTACTACTACTACTACTACAACCACCACCACCACCAAGCCTGTACAATCCAATGCATCACATACGTATTCACAGGGTGTACTGCCCCCGCCCTGCCCCACTACCCACCGGCAACCCAGCCTCTCACATCCTCAGCTTTCCCTCCATCTGACCCTTTTCTGCCACAATTCGACATAGAACTTCTAGGAGAAATATTTGATTTAAATTCTTCATTATGATGGCGTCTTTCATATATTACGCTTGCTGTCCACAGACAGTTTTGGTTGCTTTTAGGGAGACGTCTGGGAAAGTTAATGAAGCCTATGTCTAACTCATCTAGTGAAGAAAATCGTATGGAAATAGCAAGACCAAAATATGAAAAAAAGGGCTAATGGTTGTAACATGTACGGCATACTGTACGGGGCTTCTTGTCCACTCAAAGTATGCACAACAAAACTGTGCAGCCCCACTGCACAGCAGGAGACGTTATGAACCTAGAGGCTCACAGCAAGTGTAAATAATAACATAGTTAACCCTGGCAAGAGCCACCCCCACCCATGAAGTATTCTAAGGCAAGAAAAATTTATTTTCAGGGGGAGGTTCCCGGGGAAAACCTGGTTTGGGCTGCATACCGTTGTAAAATTTCACTGTTCTGGGAGGCGGGGAATGACACTGCATACCAGCGTTACCCTCCTGGGAGTTGTTCCCCTCGTGAGGGTCGGGGGAGTCCCAGCCTACCTAAAACCTAGTCTCGATGGGGATCTACCACTGCAAAATTTCGTTTTCCTAGGTGAGTGTGCATATATATATATATATATGTATATATATATATATATATATATACACACACACACACTCACAGGCTCAATGCGGTTGGAGCGCCTTAATTACCCACTAAACCACCAAGAGCAATAATTTGGTTATATGGTTACCACCCAGCGTAGTCGATGGTTTCCTGGTGTATAGGAAACCATTTGACTTGTCGCTGAATGTAGAGTCACCCACAGGCAGATGGAAGACGAAAGAATGAAAGAAATAAAGACAGAAGAAGAAGGTAGGAAGAGAGGAAAAGGCAGACACCCAAAGCAGCACTGTATCGAGTGAGTGGATGGTGAGTGCCCCCACCAATATACTGTATATATATATTATATATATATATATATATATATATATATATATATATATATATATATATATATATATATATATATAGTCATGCACGCTGACGTTGCCGGCATTCCTAGGGGCCGTTTCCCTCGCATGGGAGCGGCCTTCGGGGTCCCACTCTGACTAAAACCTGACCTATAGGTTTTAGTCAGAGTGGGTCGAGGTCTATCACTGCGAAATTTTGCTTTCTTAGATTTAAAAAAAATATGACTACACATTCAGATATTCCACCAGTGACCAGGACTTTCAAGGGCCATCCCTCTCCTCACGGGAGATGGCCTTCGGGTGCCCTATCCTGCCTGAATCCTGGTCCAGGTGGTGGTCCATCACTAAGAAATTTTGTATTAGGTGCTCCTGTATGCTCCCAGTTGTCAGGCAATGCAGTCTCAATTGACCACTTCCCAATCCTTCACATCATCCTTCATCCTGCAGAAATATCGTGCCTCACCCACTCTGTGGAGTGGAAAAAAAAAAATACTCAGATCTGATGAAAACTGTAAAATTTTACCTCTGATTATAAATCAGTAGCATTATGTCTAAAGAATATCACATACAAATTGTAAATTATTCATTCCTGGTAAATCCGCTATGCATCTGTGTGTGTGTGTGGGGGGGGGCTGACCTTGCTGAATCATTCATGTTACTACTGCGACAACCTACACTGGGTGAGTGGGTGTGTATGCTGCTGGTGGTGAGTGGGTGGGTATGCTTGCTGGTGGGTGAGTGGGTGGGTATGCTTGCTGGTGGGTGAGTGGGTGGGTATGCTTGCTGGTGGGTGAGTGGGTGGGTATGCTTGCTGGTGGGTGAGTGGGTGTGTATGCTTGCTGGTGGGTGAGTGGGTGGGTATGCTGCTGGTGGGTGAGTGGGTGGGTATGCTTGCTGGTGGGTGAGTGGGTGGGTATGCTGCTGGTGGGTGAGTGAGTGGGTATGCTTGCTGGTGGGTGAGTGGGTGGGTATACTTGCTGGTGGGTGAGTAGCTGGGGGTAAACAGGTCCACTGGGAATTAAGTCCATATCCGGAATAAGTCTATGTGGGAAAAGAGGTCCATGAGATGAGTTCTTGGGAGGGAACTGTTGAAGTGAAGACACAGGTCCAGTACGTAAAATAAAGGTTGACAGGGAAGCAGGTCCATTGGAAAAAAAAAACAGGTGTATGTGGTGAATCAGTGTTTTCCCGCAGAGAGAAAATAGGCTAGTGAGGAAACATAGGTCCATGGAGGAAATACGACCAAGGCAGAAAAAAGGTACTGAGCAGAGAAGTTGAAAAGTCATTGTGGGGTAAAGGTCAATGGGTAAACCAGGTGTGTAGGGGACCATAGAAACACGGGAAAAGTATAGGTTCATGGGAATAATATGGCCATGGAGGAATATGTCCATGATGGAAAATAAGTCCACAGGAGCAAGTAGTACATGGGGAAAAACTGATCCATGAGGAATACTGGTCGATGCTGGAACAGGCCCCGGAGAGAAAAAAAAAAAAAAAAAAAAAAAAAAAAAAGGTAGGTAGTGGGTTAACTGCTAGGGGTTGTAGCTGGAGACGGACAATTGCTACACAAACCTTAATAACAATAACAAGTGCATACAGTATCACTCACAAATACGATGGAGATTATTAGGGTTTTGCTGGCGAGTATACGATTCTTAAATCATATGAGTAACTTCCATCCATCCATCCATCCATCCTTCATCTAATCTTTTACGCCTCCTCAGGAGCGAAGGGTTCCGCAGCTAGGCTACTCAGTCATGATTTTTTTGGGAAGAGTCAGTTTGTAATCCCTGAGCGGTACAATGTGAGCAGTAAGTCCTAATTATCTCAAATACTGTACCGTAACTTATAAGAGTCACATCCGGCTGGAGCACCTTAACCCACTAGACCACCTTGCGTCCATTAGCTTATCAAGTAAATTAAATATACAGTACACTGTTAATTGATTCACACACACACACACACACACACACACACCATGTACAGTAAGAGAACGTACTAATACACGGGACCTTCGCTTAATTTAATAAATCTGATAATTTCGGTCCTAAGTTTACACGAGAAAGGTACAGCTTGGTAGAATGTGCAGATGAAAAGAAAAGTGGAAGGAAAAAAAAGCAAGAAGTGAGTAGGGTGGATGCAAGACGGGAGTGCAAATGAAAGAAGCGAATGCACTAAGAGTGAAAACACGTGAAGAGATAGGCAAAGGGAAAACAGAAGCGAGTAAATGATGACCAAGGAAGAAAACTTGATGTAAACAACCCCGATAATAGGAAGTGATGCCGAAATATTGGAATGAGGGTAGAAAAAAGTGTGAAAATGTGAGTATTGAAAGCAGAAGAATGTTAGTACTCGTAAATGGGAGAGAATTAAGGAGCAGATAGAAAAATTAAAATGAAAGACTGATTAACAAGAATGATGGATATATATATATATATATATATATATATATATATATATATATATATATATATATATATATATATATATATATATTATAACCTAGGCTGCTTCCCCGAAAGAAAAGGAAGTAGCTGAGACAGGACGACACACTCCCAATTTACTCATCCACACACACACATTATATATACACTAGTATTTAGTTATCTTTTGTTTATTTTTTTTTTTATTGTGTCCGACTATGGGCAAAGGCTTCAGGGCCTATCCCCAGAGCATATGCCCAAGGCCCAGTAGCCCTCCTACATCTCCACAAGTCACCACTTCGGCGCTAACACCCACCGTCCGTACTGAATACATGTTAGGGCTGTCTCATACAGGACTGGTGTATTGGTAATAGCAGGGGTGTTTTCACGACATGTCGGCGAGTCTTCTGGTAGATCAGTAAAGTCTGCTTTTATGAAATTCAATTCCATGAACTGTTCCCTGCCCCAGCAGGGACTGGAACCGGGGTCCGTTAGGACTGCAGGCCACCTCTCTACCGATTGAGCCACGCCTCTAACTTTAAAATGCATATAGAACGTGAAGGACACACTATAAAACGATGCATAACACAACTACAGTTAAATCTGCAGAAAAACTAAAGCTGATTGAGGAAGCCTATTAACTCAGAAAACTAGCAGGTAGCTCATGCTTCTTCTCCAAGGAATGAAGACAAAGGGTAAGACCTATCTCGCCCCTAAACTTGGGGAAGTATCGACGGTGAGCATCCCCTACATTGGGGTACTCAAGAATGAGGTGCCGTGCAGTCAATGGGACTAGACAATTTTCACAGTAGAGAGGAGGTCTTCCCTAAAGAAGACAGCAATGCGTCAGGCGTGTATTATCGTCTGTAGGCGGGACTCGGCAACTTCCCAGTGACGGGGCATGGATGTATAGGCCCGTATACTAACTACTATAGTCACTTCCAGGACCTTTCTTGGAACAGGAAGTGTATGCCAACCACCCTGCCAGGAGGGCAGGTCAGCAACCGTAATCACAGGGAAATAATCCCTGTAGGGACGAGGTCTGACAGAGGCATCACGGGCAGCTGCTGCTCTTGCTGCCTCATCTGCACATTCATTTCCCTGCAGTCCAGCGTGGGTTGGCACCCAGCAAAATGAAACTCTCTGGCCTTGACGGCCCAGGAGGAGGAGCTTTTCTAAAATTTCACACACCAACTGGTGTTGACAGTTCAATTGCTCAGAGACAGAAAGACTGCTCTGGAGTCGCTAAAAACAGTAAAACTAATTGCCTCATAGGTAAAGATAAGTCAGAAAGTCATAAGAATTGCTGACAGCTCAACAGTAAAAAGTGAGGATGAGGAGGGAAGGATGCCACTCGAGCGAAAACACCAGCATCAGACTTTGAGCCATCGTTAAGGACTGAAACGGACCCAGTATGGAGGGCAGCATGAGCTAAAAACTGGGTGCAAATCACATCTGATATCACAGTCTTTGAGGCTGTGACATACCGGGAAAATCTGACCACAGTTAACACCTAGGGTGGAACGTCAGATATTCCCACGCCCAAGACTGGAGTATGCGGGAGACTGAGGTCAGTCATGACTTCTTTTGCCGTATAACTAAACGAGCAATAAGATCACGGATGAAGATTATAAAATGGGTGTTAGGTAGAACCAAAAACAGTTACGTTATGAGGTCTCAGGGAGCCTCTGTACTCTGCACCAGCACCTCTGTATATAAGACTGGCGCCATAGCTCCAGCCTCATTACCTCTGCATCCACAAGCAGACCTGGAAGAGGGTGTATGTGAAATGTTCCAGTAGCCAGACGAAGGCCTATGTGATGTACAGAGTCAGATGCATAACCGGGCAGGGGTAGCTGAGGAGTACACTTCACAACCGCTCTCCAGCCTGGACAACACCAGTGCTTGATGGAGCAGGAGGAGGGTGCGTCTGTCAGCACTCCATCTAGTATGGGGCAGAACCTCGAAAAGATTTAAAAGCTTCAGGCAGGAAACCTTCATCTGCTTTAATTATGGGGCCCGAGTATGACGGGGGCCAACAATGAGGCCTAAAAACCTCACCTCCTCCTCACAAACAATCCTTTGGCCATTAAAAACATATCTGGGTCAGGATGCACCCTGCGTATTTGGTGGAAATGACTGCAATGGTCTTAGATGAGGAGAATCTAATGCCAACTTCTGAGCCCAGGTAAAAACCCGATCTATTGCAAGTTGCTGTCGACGCTCTGCCACTGACACATGGGATGCGACAAACGAAATAGGGAAGTCATCCGCAAAGAGGAGGCTCTTCACTCACTCTGGTAGGACCTTCACTACCCCACTACAACAGCAAATAATGCCTTCTCCTGAGTGTAAATGGGAGAAAGCTCACATCCCATATGCACCTGACACTTCCTCATAGAGAGAAAGTTCTAAATAAAAAATGAGAAAGCGACCCCGAAGACCATAAAAATGGAGATTGGCTAAAATGCCATGGTGCCAAACTGTGTCATACAACTTCGTCAAGTCAAAAACACCGTTACACGGTGATGTCTGGAAGCATAATGTGGTGCAGATGGACGATTTAAGGCGACAAAGATTATCCATATTTGATCACATCTGCCTAAACTCACACTGGGATTTGGATAAAAACCCACCATTCTCTAAAATCCCCAAAAGGCCCACATTCACCATCTTCTCAAACAATTAGAAATGCAGATCGCCAAAGAGCTTGAGTGGAAATTAGACAATGGACTGGTTCTTCCCTGCCTTAGGAATCGGGATGACTGGGTCAGTCACTAGCTAGCTGCATGGCAGCACCCCCTCTTCCTACGTCCTGTTGAACACGGCCAATTGAAAAGTCAGGGAGTCCTCCCCAGACTGATGTATCATGGCACATGGAATACCATTGTGTCCTGGAGCTGTGTCCTTACAGGAAGCATGGGCAGTTTTCAGTTCTGTCAGAGTAAATAGAATGTTGTATATCCCTCAAAGCCCCAGTCTCTCCTGATGCAAGCGATCAACAAAATATATATAGCACTGACGCATCCCTCCTGGTAATTATAAAATCGTTCAGCAAAAGCAGAAGCAACCTCCGGAGATTCTGACAGAGTCTCCACTGATCCTCACCAGTGGTGAGTTTGATGAATATTTCCCTTGTATTTTCCCACCTGCTTTCAGATCTGCGATAGCGGAGGGTAGGGGTGATGGAAGAAGCACAGGCTGCCCAAAGTGATGCCGTGCATTCTCAATGGTCAACCTGTATTTTGCACAGGAACAACAGAATTGCATCTTTAAAAAGTCGCCGTGTGAACAGAAATTAGAGTTTGCAGCTATGTAGGCTTTGTGGGTGGCTGCACAGTCGTTGTTTCATCATGACACAGGTCTACGAGGAAAGGAACCAGATGGGAATTGCCTTCACACCTGCCTGGTAAAGGGTAGAGGTTAAACACTGTACAGCTTCATCAACACTGAAACTCCTTCGACTGTGACTGAAGAACACTAAGGTCTCGAAATGTGTCCCAGTCAGCCCGGTCCAAATACCATCGAGGAACTCGTGGTGTGGGTGGAGTGCCAACTGTGCTTAGTAATGATGGGAAGTGATCACTATCATGGAAGTCATCAAACACACTCCAGATAAAATAAAGTGTATAGTCAGGTGAAGATAGGATGTGGTCAGTAGCCGAAAGGGTACCAGTTTATACTTGTAAGTGTGTAGGATCCTCTGTGTTGAGGACACAGAGATCCCAGTCCTCCACCACTGACACCAGCAAGTCCCCTCGAGGACTGGATATCACATCCCCCCACAAAGGAAGCCTTCCTTTCAAATCCCCTAGGAGAATGAATGACTGGGACAGATGACGAACCAGTCCATCAAGGTCCTCTCGAAGGACAACGGTATTTGGTGGGAGATAGATGTTACACTCTGTAAATCCTCACCAGGTGCAGCTGAACTGCCAGTGCCTGAAGAGAAGACTGCAGGGAGAACGATGTAAAAGGCATATCAAAACAGCAGAAGATGACACAACTGCCCTGATGACCAGCTGCAGGGTGTGGGGGTGAGAACATACCAGCATATCCCGTCGATAGGAAAAATATTAGGTCCCCCAACATATTCTCTTGCAGACAAACACAAACTGGATAATTCTCAGTTAAGGGCAACTGAGGATCTTCACAATTACCTCTTATGCCTCTACAATATTGCACTGAAGGATTAGGAACGTTTTCCATTAGGTCTGGGGCCAGCTTTTGGGGCAGCCCCATTCTTCGCTGGATGACAGACCCTCTGCATGGATCCACTGTTGGTGGGTGCCAATGGCGACCCAGAGGGCCCAGCAGCTGGCTTCTTGGCAGCTGTTTCCTCTTCCTCTCACTCTCAACTAGCTGACACCTGCCATCAGCAGGTGACAGAGAGGGGGTGACTAGTGATGCTGCAGTTAATCTAGTCTTCGTAGCCTGTGCAGTGGTAGCCCTAAAAGGGACAACTGCATTACTCTGGGGAGCCACAAGCCCGTCACGAGGGGCAGCAGCAGCCCTTTTACCTCGAAGGTCGGGCTCGTAGGACAAAAGGGATGACAGTGTGCGTTCACCTGTTGATGTCCCTGCCTTGGCCATAGATGCAATCTTCAGGCTATGTGCAGGGATGCGTGGAAGCAGGAATGTAGCCCCACTCACGAATGATCTTACCGTGGAGGCAATGTCTCACACAGCTGTCACTGTTGCAGAGGCTCCCCCTGATCAGGATGTCTCTTACAACTGAGTGCTCTGAGAGGCAGGAGGAAGAACATGATTTGTTACATTGCACTGCTGTGTTTCTTTGTGACATGACAGTGCTGAAGCAAAGATTACCCCAGGGCTGATAAACAGCCCCCTGACCTTGTCCATTGCCTCTGCAAAAGAAAGTTACTTATGGGTTCAGACTATTGGACCTCATTCTCAAATCTGTACTGGTCACACTGCGTTGACGAAGCTGAAATAGCACCATGGCAGTTCACATAAGAGGGAGGGTTCGGGCAATCAGTCTCACATGATAATCACCACCACAGTTGACACACATATGTGGGAGGCCCTGCAATTTTCCACGATGGGACCGACTGACATACCCAAACCTCTGGCCTTAACATGAAGACGGTAGAAAGCTGCATCAGGGACACTGGGCAATGTCTGATGATCAAACATCAAAATCAAAGATGGTGTGTCTGTCAAAATCCAGTTTACCTTCTTGATTCTTTTAACTTTCACCACCTCTTAGTCTGCCAGCCCCTCCAGGAGGTACTTCTCTGAATACCTAATGAACTCCTGAAGAAAACTGCTCCCTGAGTCAGGTTCAGGGTGATGTGATGGATGACCAAAATTTCTCTGGGGGTCAAATCTCTGATGGCACGAATGCAAGCGCTTTCAATGGCATCCTTGTCCTCAACAAAGAAAGACACATCTGCCTGTAGGACAGTCTTTGGGGATGATCCACAAATCTTGACCAGGTCACGGTGGACATTAAACGATTCATTCTCTGAATGAAGTACCATCAACGAGCTTCAAGACAAGGAATTGCTCATAGTCATCTGGCACAAAGGCACCAGGCATCTGCTCAACGGTGGGACTGAAAGTTTTCTTAGAGGGTCTGGTGCCTCTCCCTCTAATATTCCACTTACCCTTACTTTCAGTAGCCTGAGAGGGTTTAAGAGCCACCATGGTCGACACACTGGTAAGAGTTATGCAAGCACTCTGTAACCCCTGGAGCCCGAGGAAGGACTGGCAGCTCCAGAGATGGGGAAGAGTAATCTAAAGATCCAGTAGACTTGCAGGGTTCCTCAACAGGAGATTCAGGACCTCTGGAGTGCCCGGAGTTGGCAGGAGAAATGTGGCCAGTAGATGACTCGCTGGCCAGGCCACACTACCCGTGAGGATCAAAGTTGGGTGAAGTTGCTGCCATATAATATAAAGTGAAGCCTTCATTCCCCCACCTCCCCACCCACCACGGAGCCCAACAAGGGGAGGCGAAACGACAGGTCATAGAAGACCTGACAACTTCAGGGGTAATGGAACAGTATACGAGGGTAGCCACTTCACAACCAGGCGGCAGCTCTGGACCAATGGAATGCCAGGTCGTGTGGTGCCTGCTTGGCCTTAACCTAAAATGACCAGCCAATTGACTTGGTTAGGCCTCACCAAGCCGCCCGTCTAGTCAGACCAGGCAACGAATGAGGTGTGGCAGTGGCAACAGGACGCGTCGTGTGGCATCGCTCAACCACCAGGCAAGCTGTCTCATTAGCGTCACAGGAAGCTGCACACGGTAAACAAGTAGGGGAGGTAGGTAACATTGCCCAAGATCACGGGCGTAGGGTTACATTATCAACAACAGTGGTCCTCCTTACCTGGTGATGAGGGAGAGCTCGATGGATAGCAACCCTAATGAGGCAGCCAGGCAACCAAAGCAGAGAACTCTACTGACTACGCTTCAAGCCCCACCGCCACTGCAAAGTAGCTCCCTTTTGGTGGGGGCGTGGTGTGAAAGTACAGTACATATAGTTAAAAGTACTTTATATTGATGGTTCTTGCAGTAGGTGACTCTCAGTGTGATGTGCTGGTGAATGGGGAGGGACTTGAATTAGTGAAGAAGTTTAAGTATCGCACCTCAGTACAGTAATAGAAAAGTTGAAAATGTGCACTGGAAGTGGAAAGCAGAGTGGCACAGAGAAGAAAGTGACTGGTTGCTATGAAGACCTTGACACAAAACAGAGTATGGAAGCTGCAAAAGGACTTCACGAAGATATGCTAATGTCCACGTGAGCACATGGGTGTGAGACTCTGGTATGATATCTTTGCGAAAAAAAATCAGGATTAAAAGCAGTGGGAATGGTATTGCTAAGGATGGATTGTGGGTTGCGTGGAATGAATGAGACAAGAAATGATGTGAGCTGCGAAAGATGTGGAGTAAGAAAGTCTGATTATATTAAAACAGAGGAGAGAGCTTAGTGGTACTGTCGTGGAGAGGTCGGATGTAGATAAGGTTGGTGTGAAGGATAACTTTGCACATTAGACCTGAACATTCTCTTGTCTATCTATCTATCTATTGCCAGACGCCTCAATCCCGTTTGGGGTGGCCACAAACAAATCGCCTCCAAGTAGCCCTGTCCCCCGCCATTTCACTGCCATGCTCCCAACTCACACCCCCCTCTCTCATATACCTCTCCACCCCATCCCTCCATCTCATCCTCGGCCTCCCCCTCCCTCTTCCCCCCTCCACCTCACTCACATACACTCTCTTCGTCAGTCTTTCGCCCTCCATCCTCTCCACATGGCCAAACCACCTCAGTGTGTTCCTCATAACGCTTCCTATCACATCCACATCCACACCACAACGCTCCTTTATATCCTCATTCGTCAGCCTGTCTCTCCACGTGACTCCACAGGCTCCTCTTAAATAACTCATTTCCACTGCTCTCACTCTTGACTTGTGTCCTTCCAACAATGTCCAAGCTTCACTTCCGTACGTTAGAGTTGGTATCACAATACTGTCATGTAGTAACTTTTTCACTTCCATGCTCACTTCCCTGTTTCTTATCACTGCTTTCAAGGAACCAGCAACCTTTCTTCCCTGCTGTACCCTTTCAAGCACTTCACCCTCCAAACCTCCATCCTTACTCATCACACTACCCAAATACTTAAACGTACTCACATTTTCCAATTCCTCACCATCTAACCTCGCTGTACATTCACTAACTTCACCTCTCTCAAAGACCATCACTTTACTCTTCCCTACATTCACCTTTAGGTTCCGTTTCTTACACACACTCTCAAACTCATCCACCAAGCCTTGCAGCTCCCCTTCGTCTTCACTCAACAACACAGAATCATCTGCAAACAACAGTACAGGGAGTTTCCAAACACTATCCTCTCTCACCAGGACCACTCCAACATCCACCACCCTACCTTGTACCTCTTTTATTACCCCATCCATGTACAGATTGAACAACCATGGAGACATGACACATCCTTGTTTCAAACCAACTTTCAAAGAGAAAAATTCACTTAGTTCACCATCCACACGCACTGCAGCCTTCGCACCATCGTACATACTCTTCACAGCATTCAACAACTTCCCATCTACTCCATATATTCTTAACACTTTCCACAATCCTTGTCTATCCACCCTGTCATATGCTTTCTCCAAATCCATGAAAGCCGCATACAACTTCTTTCCCTTCTCTAGAAACTTTTCCACTAAAGATCTAAGAATGAATATCTGATCTACACAACCTCTTCCCTTCCTAAAGCCTCCCTGTTCTTCTCCAACTAATTTCTCTGTTCTTTCTCTAACTCTGTCTATAAGTATCCTACCATACACTTTTCCTATTATACTAAGAAGACAAATGCCCCTATGATTACCACACAGTTCTTTTTCCCCTTTTCCTTTGTACAAGGGAATAATTATACCTGACTTCCAATCCTCCGGGACTCTACCTTCCTCCCAGGCCAATCTGCACATCTTCCACATCCATTCTACTACTATGTCTCCCCCATGCTTCAGCATTTCACCACACACTCCATCAATTCCTGGGGCTTTCCCCGATTTAACTTTCTTCATTGCTTCCACAACTTCTATCCTACTGATTTCTTCCTGTCTTCTCACCTCCCTCCTTCTCCCAGCCATTCCCCAGCCACTTATACCTGCATTACTTCCATCCTCTACGTTCAACAATTCCTTAAAGTGTTCTCTCCATCTGCTCACTTTTTCTCCCTTCTCCACTAGTAATCTACCATTTTTATCTTTCACTCCCCTGCTAACTTCACTTCCACCCTGTCTTACTCTTTTCACTTCTCTCCAGAACATTTTCTTACAGTCCCTCCACTTTACACTCAAATTCCTTCCAAATTCCTCATCCACTCTCTTCTTACTCTCTCTTACTAATCTTTTCACCTCTCTCTTCCTTTCCACGTATAACTCTCTCTTCCGCCTCTCAACTTCTTCCACCCCCTATTTCTCACCCATTCATTGTATGCTTTCTTCTTTTGTGCCACAGCCTGTTTCACCTCTTCAGTCCACCACGCTGTTCCTTGTACCCCCCTCCGCCTTCTCTTCCTTCCACACACCACATCACATGCTGCACATATTTCTTCTGTAAATATCTTACACACACCTTCCACGTCTCCCATCTGCTCCAATTCATATTTGCCCAATCGTTCCTCCACTTCTCTCTTATACTCTGCCTTTTTCTCATCCTCTTGTAACCTTTCCACTCTCCTTGCAACTACTCCTTCCTCTCGTCTTTCCCTTCTTCTATTCCTCCATCTCACTTGCATCCTAATTCTGGCCACCACCAAGTAGTGGTCAGAAAGTCCACTCCCCCAACCTCTATACACTCTTGCATCCTTTACACATCTTCGCATCCTTTCATCCACACACACATAATCAATCATTGCCTTCCTTTCATTCAGTTCACCACCCACCCTTCTCATCACTCGCCATGTATACCTGTGGATCATTTTATGCCTGAAGAGGGTATTGGCTATCACCAACCCCCTCCCAGCACAAATGTCCACTAACGCACTCCCATTCTCATCTATCTCGGCAGGCACACCCTACTCACCAACTATTCCATCCACCTTCACATTACCAACTTTACCATTCATATCACCAATCAAAAACACTCTCTCATTCCTTCCAAACTTTTCCATGCACATTTCCACATTTGTCCAGAACTCTTCTCTCACTCTTCTAGCACGATCTTGCGTTGGCGCATACACACACACAATCGCCCACATTTGTATTCCAACTTTCAACTTTACCCACACAATCCTTGACCCAACCGATCCATACTGTCTTATGCTCTTCTTCCATCTTTTACTCACAACTATACATACTCCTTCCTTTGCCCTCTCATTCTCATCTACTCCTGCACATATACCCCATCCATACTCCCATTCTCTCACACTTTCTCCTCTCCATTTTGTTTCAGTTATTCCACATACATCCACTTTCGCACCCTCAAGCACCTGGACAATCTCTCTCTCTTTCACCTCATCATTCGCTCCTCTTACATTCCATGTACTCATTACCAAGTCCTTTGTCCGGTCCTGGGTCGTCATCGTTTGGTCAGTCCTTGTCCGAGGCTTCTTGTTTGTTTTTTTAGTTAGTTGTTTTCCGGGGAGGGGCACTAACCCTCCGCCAACCCTTTTAGTCGCCTTTTACGACAAGCAGGGATACTGGGGGAGTATTCTTGAAAACCCCCCTACCCCCAGGGGTTTCATTCTCTTGTACGTTATTTATATAGTTTGAATATCGACACAGTTTTCATCATTAACATTCAAGAGGAAATTGATGTGTAATGCACGGAATAAATATCTAAGGAGGTGGTGTCACAGTCTCCGAGGCCACATAAAATGCCACCTTTAGTCCATTAATCACCAGCACATGACCCGTATAAAACAACATCTCTAAAGTGTGTTGCTTGCACCCTGCCCCGCCACCCACCACCATCACAGCCCTCCCGCTCCTCTCTGCTCAGTCTACCATTTTTCTTTCCTCGTCACCTAATTCAAGAAGTGTTTGCCTTACACCTTGCTGGTCAACCCCCAACACCGTCGTTGTCCTCGTGTCATGGGGTCGTATTCTAAATGGCTTTACAGATCTCGTAACACCTCTTCCTTAGCGATGTATTCTGCACATTATACCTTAATATCCTCTTGTATGCGTTGCCAACTCTAACGTTAGTAAACCAGTAGAAAGAGCATACAGGGGAATGTTAGGGTGGTATATGCAAAATAAATTGGTTAGGAAGAGGAGCTACGACGCCTCCTACGGCACCAAAAAACAACCCATGGTCCAGTACCCGCCACATCCCAGACATTCCCGCCCATTCCTCTCCATCCACCTCATGTGTTTCTTCTGTTCATCCTTTTAACTCTAAAAGAATGTTTACTGACCACCGTTTGACGCCCATTACCCCCGCCCTGACCTGTCACCACCCCGAACACCCCACCCTGTCCACCCCGTCTCTTTTTCTACCCCTTCCCCCGTTACCTTCCTTTTCCTTCAAACGAAATAATAATAATAATAATAACAACATCTACAAAAATAACAACAACAACAACCATCATCATCATCATCATCCAGACCTCCTTTCCCATCCTACGGCGGGGTAAGGAGTAGCAGCATCCAGACAGCCCAAGTTTGCCCATTTCAATGGGAAACGCTTCCATTCACTCAATATTCAAAACCACGGAATCCTGGCTCATCTGAGAGGCCAAATGGTTTCACCACGTACTGTAGCGTCATATACAGTATACCTATCTGATAGAGTCAGTCCAAACTCTGTCACCTTAAAAAGGGGTGCCAAATCCCTGGTCATGCGCTTCTCCACACAAATCCAGCCAGCTCGATCTCCTATCAGTCTCTTAGCCTAACCAACTTCCATACCTCTCTTCCTCACACATCCACCATATCTCTCGACCTTCTTCTTGGCTTACCTCGCCTTCCCCCTCCATCAAATTCGCTCAGATATACCTTTACCACCATTCTATTGTTATCCATTCTCTCCACATGGCTATACCGTCTCAGTACACTCTCTTCGATTCTGGTGTCCACAGACTTCCCCACTCTGCATATCTCACGAATCACATTATTCCGTATCCTATCCACTCTCTGTACTCCACATACATTCCTCAGCAGTCCCATCTCCACTGCTCTTACTCCTGACTTTTCATTTTCATGCCACACCATAGTCTCCCACCCGTAGGTTAAAGTTGGCACTAACACTCCTTCATGTAAGTCTCGCACTACTACTACTACTAATAGTACGAGTAATCAGTGGCCTACCGAAGGGGGGCCATGCGGCCATGCCCCCACCCCCGTTTGCAATACATAAATAAATAATATATATATATATATATATATATATATATATATATATATATATATATATATATATATATATATATGTATATATATATATATATATATATATATATATATATGTTGTCATTAATTTATTAAAGTTGTAAAATGGTTTGATCGAAATGTGAGCGTTTGTATTTTAGTAGTATAGGGTTATTGGAGAGACTGACTCATAACTCATGGCACAGAATAATAAAGAATGACTTTAGAATATGCTATATTTATGTCGTATATCCATTCCACATGGCCTCAAAATGATCATAAAATTGGCCAAAATGCAAAATTTTCTGAGGGGGGGGGGGAGCTCTTACAGAACCCCCCCAACCCCTCAGCTGTACGGGCTCGCTGCGCTCACCAATGTTATGGGCTGCACAATTAAAAAGATAAAAAAAAAAAAAAAGGCCCCCCCTTTTCAACTTTCTGGGTACGCCACTGATAGTAATAGTAGTAGTAGTAGCAGTAGCAGTAGCAGTAGTAGTAGTAGCAGTAGTAATAATAATAATAATAATAATAATAATAATAGCTGAGCAGCCATTGCTTGAACACTGGTTTTGCCCACTGGTTCACATGACCTGATTCAGCCTCAATTGACCTGAATGGATGTGACGAATCTAAAGTGTCTTGGAGCGACTTTCAACAGCCTGAAGTGAATTAATCTCTTCAGTGCGATCACGTCTTTCGAAGTTTATCTGTGCTGTCACCAAACGCTTTTATTCAAGTTAGAACAGAATTTTCGAATAGGAGAGGTGCGATAGTTAGGAGTATATGCTTCACTAACCCCTGTACTGAGAGACGGTTCCACTGACCTATATGAATAACCAGAAGCAGACTAAAAATGGTACCGAAACTGAGTAGCATAAAGGTGACCTAACTGGGGGACGTGTCTCCGTAAACCCCTTCAGCCCAAGTACTTTATTTTATTCTTGATGCTACCAGACTCTTTAATCCAGTCTCGAGGAGCCTTTTCGTGGTGGAGGGTTTACATCTTGCCTTCACTTACCCTTTCACAGCTACAGGTCCTCCCTATACTGAATGTAATCATCTGGGGGATTAAAATTAGAAATATGTTCTCGCTGTGAGGTGGTTCAGGAGGCTCTGTTATTTCGTACCATTTTTCCTGCACGTCACGTGCTAATACTCATTTGTATGATATACTGTATGTGCAAATTATGTCGATACTACAAAAGGACATAATTAGTCGTCATCATCATCATAATCATCATCATCATCATCATCATCATCATGTTATCATCATCATCGTCATCATCATCATCACCATCATCCCACTTCTTTCTTTCCATCTGCATGTGGGATGTATAGAAATTATACAAAAATATAAAGGTGTAGTAGGAAACAAAGGTGGTTAAAGACATGTGCTGGAGAGTCTGCTAAGCCTACAGGAACACAGTGCCTGGCGTGGTAATCTCTTGGCCTGGGAGGCTATACTGCACCGCCTTCTTTGTGATTTGTTTTCCACACTACACCTTATGTGTCCCTGGTGTGTTGTTTTGCTTTTATTTTTCACTGTACACGTATGAACAACAGATATGGAAATACTGGCGTGCCATATGCATAGATAAACTGGTAAGGAAGTGGTGTTAATGGTGGGCCTTCTTTACCGAGGACAGTAATGTTCCCTGACTTAATGCGATTCCTCAACTCTTTCAGTGCGATGACGTCTTTATGACGTTCTTGCTACCGTATGACGATTTTATTTACCTCTGTAGAGACCTCTGATACTGTATGAGTGAATGAAGGCTTTTTAAATCTATATTTCGAAAAGTCTCCCTTAAGCAGCACCAGTAACAATGTACTGAAGAGGCTGATGTGCCAAAAGTGATTATTGATGGATCCAGATTATTCTGAATTGATTAAAATGGTCTTGAATTGTTCTTATTGAGTCTGAACGTGGCTGAAATGCCACTTGACTATTTCTTAATGAGTGTGCATTGACCTGATAGGCCTGAAGTGGCCGGGGTTGACCTGCGTGGATCTGGAATGGTCTGGACTGATTGGAGTTAGAGGGAGTGAAGCGAGTGGAGAGCGTCACAACACTGGTCAAAGTCCACTTGCACAAGGGGGGGGGGAGGAGAAACAGAAAATCCACCAGGTAAGATATTTATATTCTGTCTTCACTTCTAAGTAGAAAGAGTGCTTTTTAAGATAATTTTCTAAAAAATCAAAAAAGCTTTATTTTTCTAAGTCTAAAATAATCCATTAAAGCAATATTCAGCAGTTTAAAACTTAATTTGTTTTTAGAATCTCACAATCGGTTACTGATAAGTGATGTGTTATTGTTTAATACAACTACTTTCACTACAGAATGACTTTCTTACATACGTTCTTCTCTAAAATAATTCTTTAGGGTTTTCACTTACAATAAAAACCAAGCATATGTGAACATCTTCGTCTAATTTCTTTATGCATGGAAGAAGGAACCAAAGACCAGAAGCCCGTAAGATTGTTCCCTCCAAGAAAAAACTAAAACAAGATAACAGACAGCCAAATTCTAAATCTGTTCATTTCGAGATGCTTGGACACACTACGTTTGATAGAATGGAGGTTATAGGCAGTAGGATATACAGACAGAGGAAGGCAGCTCCAGAGTTTACCTGTTGCATACACGAAGAACTGGGAGTAACAGTTGACTTGCATTTGAGAGTTGGACAGAAAAGAGTTGAAAGTTTGCTGTTAGACGGGTGCTACGCCTAGCAACCAAATCCTTGCGGACTCAACTATAGGTCATAGGCTGATCATTGTGTCCAAGTGTGGTCGGAACTGGTTAATTCTCAAGGGTAGAAGTTCCAGCCACAGTTAAACAAGAATGAAAGATAATGAGACTAATAATAAGGACAGCGTGAAGCTGGCCAGTAAAGAAGAACGTAAGTACAGATAAATGATGAAAATTATGTGGGAATAGTTTATTTACCAGGGACTATCTCTGAACTCACTCTGACACGTGTCCAGCTTTATTACCGACGGCTTAGCCTCGTGTGAGTTCACTGGGGTAAGCCTCAAGTTGTTGAATGGGCCTGAGATGCTTGTATGGGCTTGTTGAACCTACTTGAATCTGAAATGACCTAAATGGGTTAACCATGACGTGAGTGGACCAATAATACTGTAAATGGACCAACAATAACCTGAATGGACCAACAATACCCTCAACGGACCGAAAGTATCCTGAGAGGGTGGCAATGCACTTTGTGGGAGGGATGAGACTGAACCTAAAGCTGTCTGATGTTAGATGAACGAAATGGAGAGAGAGAGAGAGAGAAAGGAGAAGGAAAGGTAAGGGGAGGAGGGAGGTGGAGGAGAGGAAGACGAGCATAGTTACTATAAGAGGTGCGGTTGAGGATGGAGGAAGGAAGGGGGGGGGAAGAACGAGTATGAGAGGCAGGGAGGAGGGGAGTGGTAGGGGGAGGGGGAACGGGAGAAGTAGGAGGAGTGGGAGGGGGAGTGTTTAATTGGGCTGAAGAGGGGGAGGGGGGTGGTTAATTGGGTGGTTAGTGTCGGTGTCAGTGAGGCGGAGAGAGAGAGAGAGAGAGAGAGAGAGAGAGAGACAGACAGACAGACAGACAGACAGACAGACAGAAAGAGAGAGAGATGGGGGGAGGAAGGATGGCAGGGAAAAGTAAAAGGGGGGGGAGAGAGGAAGAAGGAAACGAGAGGGGCAGAGGAGGAAAGGAAGAGAGGAGGGGGGAAGGAAGAGACAGAGACAGAGAGAAAGATGTATGGAAGAGACAGAAGGAGAGAAGGAAAGGAGGGACGCTGGGGGAAGGAAGAGAGAGAAGGGGGGGGGTGGAAGGGAAAGGAGGGAAGTTAATAGAGAATTTAAATGCAAGAAGTGAGGGAAGAATACAGAATTAGAGTCTGGGAGGGCCAGGGGAAGACCAGCGAGACAAGGGATGGGTGGACTGCTGATGACAAGGTCGCCAGTTCGATCTCCAGTTGGTGCACGTAGAGTCTGATGGGTGGAATGTAATCAAGTTGGTCTTCCCCGCTGCTCTATAAGGCCCTTGCGATGCCATGGACGTACAATCGCCAAATAAAGTATCCCTGGCTACGTATTTAGCAAGGAACTTAACCCTCTCATCGTCAGGGCAACTCTGGTATTCTATTTCACCAAACACCAGATGCTCTTCTTCAGCTGAGAGTGAGTTATACGAGCTACAGCGTGTTAGTACTGTCACCATTATGATCAGGACCACTCTACAACTTCACTCCCGCTGACGTTAGATGCTTTTTATTCATCTGAGAGTTAGTCAGAACCTGAGAGTGGCATTACTATCATCGTTAGTCAATCCGCAGGAAACAATTCTTCATAGCAATTTAATGAAATCATAAACCGTTTTGCTTTCGAGAGTTTCACCTTAGCAGTTACGCTGGTTAAGTTGTGAAGTGCATAGCAGCTGTATGAATACTGAGGAAAAGATAAACAATCCTGTCCACAACTTCTCACTAGGCGGCCTCCAGGTGGCCTCTTGGTGGTCTAGTGGGTTAAGGCACTCCAGCCGAATGGGGTACTTTATGATAAACATCAGAGGGGAGGTTGGGATTTATTGCTCACACAGTGCCACCCAGAGTAGAATGAGGCTAGTCACCTTTGGCTTTAAGTGTCTGTACTGAGCAGCCTTACTCCGGGCCCCTACATTCCTGATCGGGCATGAAAGGACGTGACGATGATGATGATAACATTAACAAATGCGTAGATGAAGACTACATCTAACTCCATTTCGGTAAGTATCTTCAAAGCTGAACAAAAAGGAGCCTTCAGAAAGTGCAACGCAAGTGATTTACAAATGATCTAAAGACCGAATATTTAAGTTTACCCTTTAACCTTATTCTTTGACTAACTGTTCCCAAAACTGAATTTTTTTTTTTTCTTGTCTGACCCTTAACTTTTCGACTAAATTTTGTCCAAATCAGATCAAAACTGAGGTAACTATGATATTTGACCTATTATTCTCAAACTCAGATTTTTTAAATCTTTGGCTAACACATAATCTTACCACCAAGTTTTGCCCAAAACATATCAAGGCTGTTTGAGGAATAGGGTTGAACGTTTGACTTTGCCCTGTGACCTTAGCTTTTCATGGACTGTTCTTAAAATCAATTCCCTTTACCCTGTATTACCCTGAATTCTTCCAAAAAATTTGGCTTAAATCGACCTTCGCCAGACACTGTTCTGCTACTGGTACCACGTATACCACGTAATCCAGCACTACCTGTTGCATGGTCGGATCGTTGGAGACTAAATCGGCATCCCCACTGGTCTAGAAATGTGAGGAGGGTGACTAGACACCCTGCAGGATGTAAAACAAGACCTGTCAAAGGCAGATGAGCAATTTATGCCAACGGCCATCTAGTAGGGTAGGTGGAACTAGTTAGCCTTGGATCCACCTAGCAGAAGGAAAACTCTGAGGTAAAATTTGGACAGCCTTAGTTAGGGATTCCGTGCCTCTGTCCACGGGCTAATGGTGAGCCTTCTCCTGACTTGGGAGGTTGGGGTGAGGTTTGCGTCCCCTCTCTGTAAAACACAACCAAGGGTATAACAAGAGAAAGAAGAGGGATAGGGGTCAGTGCTTGTTGCCTGACCCTGACTCAGTTTTACCGGGGGATCCCTCCTCAGATGCCGGCCTGGCAGGGCTTTTTGAGCCATGTCATGCTGGCACCCACCATGACGGTTGCTGGGTAAAGTCTACGAGATTCCAGCATTGGATGAAGGAACCCCCTAGCCCAGACCCTCTTTTTGATTTGCGTCCTCTCAGGTTAATTCTGTTCAGATGGCAGATGGGCAGCTCGTGTTGGGGGCAAGTGAGTGTAGAACTCGTTGGGCTGAGCACTTTGAGCAGCTGTATATGGCTGAACCTCTCAGTGAAGAGCCTCTGTCAGCTGATGTAAACCATTGACTGCTGTCCCACCTGTTGACGAAGCTGTACCTTCTCTAGGTGAAATGAAGAAGGCAGTGGCTAGGTTTAAAAGTGGCAGAGCAGCTGGTGTTTGTGACATCCCAGCAGAACTGATCAAAGCTGGGTGCGAGGCCTTGATCAAGGGGTTACACGCAGTCACAGAAGCCATTTGGCAGACTGGTATCGTTCCTTCTGACTGGACAAAAGATTTGGTCACCCCTATCTGGAAGGAACAGAGACCAGCGTGACTAGTAACTACCGCGGTATTACAGTGCTCAGTGTGCCAGGCAAAGTTCTTACTCACATTCTTCTGATTCATATCTGGGACCATTTGCTAATGTTTCAGAGGCCTGAGCAATCTGCATTCACTCCCAAGAAATCTACTGTTGACCGTATCCTAGCTCTTCAAGTTCTTGTGGAACGCCGTCTTGAGTTTCGACAAGGTACCCTTGCAGCCTACTGTATGTGGATCTCAAGAAGGCGTTTGACTCAGTAAATCGGGAGGCACTATGGGAAGTCCTGCAACTCCGTGGGATCCCCGCAGGGATAATCCGACTAATTGCTGGCTTGTACTTACAGTAAACCCTGAGAATGCTGTCAAGTTGAGGGAGAGGGGAAACATCTGACTTCTTCCCAGTAAGTTCTGGTATAAGACAGGGATGTGTCCTTTGCCCCTACACTTTTCAACACATGGATGGGTAACGTACTAGACTGGGCTGTGAGTTGAAGTCATTGTGGGGTATCAATTGGCAATTTCAGGGTTACTGACCTTGACTTTGTTGATGATGCTGTTATCCTAACAGAGTCACTGGAAACACTATTGAGTGCCCGCGAAAAATTTCACAAGAATGCAAAGCCACTGGGATTAAAGGTCTCTTGGGCCAAGACCAAGGTCCAGGCATTTAGTGGCTTGTTGGAAGAAGCGGTTCAGTCTATCCAAGCATAAGGTAAGGATATAGAAGTCTTGGAAAGATTTACTTATCTAGGTTAGTGTGGTCCATAACAATGGTAGATCAGACAGTGAGATCTCTCTTTGCATTGGTCTGGCCTACGGGGTTATGGATTCACTCAGTTCTGGTATTTGGCACTGTCGTTATTTGTGAAGAAGGACGAAAGTTTGAATCTTCAAGGCACTGGTGCTCCCTGTCTTACTTTACAGCTGTGAGACATGGACACTAAACAGTAACTTGAGGCGGCAAAATGACTCCTTTGGTACTAAGTGTCTTTACAGGATCATGGGATTCCGCTGGTACAACCGGATGCGTAATGAGCACCTACTCCGTGAGACTGAATGGAAACCTATTACCTACATTATACATCAATGCCAACTCCAGCTATTTGGGTACGAGGCCTGCTTTCCTGAGGCTGATCCTGCTCACAGGGCGATCTCTGAACGAGTTAACTCATGGTGGAGGAGGCCAAGGGGAAGGCCACGTAGCTCATGGCTGGAGCAAGTCGATCACTCCTGTCGGGAGATACTTAGTGGAGGAAGAGTCACTGCCTGGAGGGTTCCACAGAGGGGCCCGCATAGATGTAGTCAGAGGGTAAGTGAGACTATGCACCCTGGAGCGTTTGCTCCTTCTTGATTGATTGACTGGCCTTGTCATATGACCTTGGCGTTAGATCTATTATTCTCCAAAACTTGGTTCACCCTCAACCCTTCCACCATGTTTAGTTGAAATCAAGCCATGACTGTTTTAATTAGACTCTTCAGACAGACACATACGCAGGTCCAGGTTTAATCTTGCCATATGAACCTGACCCTTGTTAAATCGAATCTTCGTCGCTGCCGCACCTTTAATCCTTCCGAACAGTTTAGGTCTAAATCGAACCAAAACTGTTTAAGTTGTCCTCGTCATGTGATGCTGACAGTTATGCTTTCGCTGTGAAGTTAACCATTCACTGATTGCTCTAGGAATGAAAAGTGTTCATGCCTGCATTACTCTGAACCCTTGAATCAAGTTTGGTCTAAATCGGATCAAAACTGTTTAAGCTGACAGTCTGGTGTCCCTGACCTTTGACATTTCCTTGTGACCGCTTACCTCCGACCGTTCATTCTCACAGTCGAAACACTTTGCCCTTGCCTTGCCCTGAACCCCCTGAAATGCAGTCTTTTTTTCTTTTTAGTTGGCTTTTTCATGTGATCTTAAACTCTTACCTCACTGTGACCTTGTCCTTTAACTGACCTCAAAATCGGGTCCTTTTGTTCTCACCTACCATTCACCCATTCATTATGTTTGCTCAAAATCAGATCAAAATAATTTAATTAGACCGTGCCATGTGACCTTGACCCTTGACCCATTGCTCTCAAAAACAATAGGTCAGCACCTTACATGCCCCTCAACTCCACCAAATTTGGCTAATAGTGGATGATAACTCTCAATTATTTTTTACACACACACACACACACACACACACACACACACACGTACACGTGTGCTCGTGCCAACTAAAACATAACACCGCCTCGCTTCCGCGAGAGCGAGTGTAATAAAACTGTCTGGTGGTGGCAATAATACACTAAAATATAAAAGATGGAATCTAAGTCTGTATTTTCCATTTTATTCTTATTACTTCCAGAAAGTTTCATTCAGCTTCGGGGAGACCTTCAGAGCTGTGGGGGTTAGCTATGACCTTCATTTTCTCATTCTTGCTGTCTGGAGACAACAAAAATAAAACATTTAAACAGGTCTTGGGACTGAAATGGTTACTCTTGAGAAGGTTTGTAAATACTGCCCCAGACTACACTGCATTTGGAAACAAAGGACGAACAGTGCATGTCCTTTGTTAACGTCTTCGAGCCAATGACCTGGTTATTTTATTTCTGAAGACGATTGTACTCAGGTTCAGATAAACCCTCAGTCTCTCCAGAACTGAATGAAATCATTTGGTGGCTGCAGTGATAGAAGATAAAATGCGTCCCTGAAGTGCAGTGATTAATACCCAAATGTTATAATGTGTCCTGTTTCTCATCAACAGCCTCTGGTTCCTATGACTCACTCTCCTCTGAATACAATCGTCTAGTGCTGGGCAGGATAGAATACCAGAGATGTGTTCACTACAAGAGGGTTAAAATAACATTAGTAGTGTCTGGTGGGGGGGGGGTCCACCATTCCCTCACTCTATGTACTGCTACCTTCAAGTGAGTACTGTACGCTAAGAGCCTGGCCAAAGGATTTCTTGTAGCCCAGGAAAACTTTTGCAACGCTGGGTTGTAGTTATACAACCACATGGACGCCTGGTGATCCGGTGGGTTAAGGCGTTCCAACCGGATGTGGCCCACTGGCTTTACATCCAAGGAATGTTCTTTTGTTTTTTTTCTATCACAACATGATACCATATGGAAAACGGCTGCTTACTCGCCCCTTCTGACTGGGCGATAAAGGCCTGCGTGATAGAAAAGATGTATTTTGGCATTAACCTGAATGTTTTGCAACTCAGATTCACTAAACATGACGAGACAAATTCATAAACAAATTTACAGTAAAATCCCCGTCGTAATTTAGGTTTTATTTTACAAGATGAACATGAGACATGCATGACAAGTTCCTGTACTCTCCCTTCCTTGTTCCTCCGGCTAAGCAAACTGAGTATGATATTGCTCTCGTTACTCAGATTTGTTCTTGCAGGCAGAACAAAACACATGGGAAGACTGAGCACCCTCCTTGTTCTTCATGCAAAAGACATATCGCTTTTGCGATAGGGATTTGACCGCAATTTTTACCCGTCCCCGTCCCAGGGGCTCGGGGACAGGTATTGTTTTCACTCGGTTTGTCTGTCTGTTTGTCTGTTTGTCTGTTAACAACTTTACGCGAGAACTACTGGTGCGATTTTGAGTAAAAATTACAGGGTTGATGGGCTATGACCTTCTGGTCACCTTATTAAACTTTGGGCCAAATTGGGCCAAGGCCTAGGCTGTGGGCCCCAAGAATGTAAAAAAAAAAAAAATAGTTTTTCGCCATAACTCCTTTTAAAATCGTCATATCGACATGAAACCAAAACCTAAGTGTGCATCTTTCAAATCTACATCCTATAACATGCCTCATTAAATCAGGGGGGGTCATCCCCCAGTGAGCGATAGGGGGGGGGCTAAAATTTCAAATGGGCATAAATTCGTAAATTTTCTCTTGATTTACTCCAAATTTGATGTGTGACATCTTTGACTAAATACCCTGTTTTGTGTTTATGTCAGAACTAAAATGACTGCCGGGGAGGAGTTTGTTATGCCTTGGCACCGTTTCTTGTGAGTTTTAATTTGCTTCGTTGTATCCGGCAATTCCGACTTGCACAAGGAAAGGCTTTGCACTTTTCCCTCGTCCAGCAAAAATTAATATGAATAGATACGTGCACTGTTATATGAAAACTAAGCTTCCTCACGCAGTCAGGTGTCACAGGGCAGGTGGCTGGGGAAGGGGGGAGGGGGTCCGGAGTGCATCCACCCGGCCAGTCTTGCTCCGGCCACAATCAGATGTGTTACCTTAGCCACCACGTATTATCATCTTTCACTTCCATCCATACTATTACTACACTGGCATGAAAGATGACTGAATGCAGTTTCCACTGGAGCCTGACTGGTTAAAAATTACCCACTTGTTGATCAATAGTTTGCAAATCTGTTCGCACCTCAAGCAAAAAGTATAAATAAGATAGTCTTCATTCTAATGCCGCTGCCTTCTCCCGTCGCCGAGTGACGTGATAGCTTCTCCGCCCCCCCTGCTAGTGATTTCGAAAAGCTCAGACTCGTTCTTATTTGGAACCTTTAACAACCAGAGAGTTTTCCAGTGTTAAATAAAATCGAGTAGGATCGACTGATTTAAATGAAAATCATATCAGATGCTGATTCTGCCTTTCCTTCCTAAGTTCAGCAAAAGCGTGTGTAGATAAGAATAATAAGATCACGGTCGTTCTAGGCATAAAAAGATTAAATGCTTTGGATTACGCTATTCTAGACTCAGGCTCTTACATCCCAGAAGGGGTAAAATAGGACTGGATTCTACTGTTTAACCATTACGATATGTGTCTCAAATAATATAGATATTCAGTACAGAGCCATTCTTCCATAGCACGTTCAGTTGCTTCGAGCCATCAGCTGTGTGGCAACAGATTAATGGTTATCTGAGCACTGGGTAGCATGGAGCACTGCCTTCAGTAGCAGAGGGTACCAGCACGACACTGTATTGACGAGAGAGAGAGAGAGAGAGAGAGAGAGAGAGAACTACACAGATACAGACCACTTTGTCACGGGGTTTTTATAATAATATCCGAGTAATTTAGATATAAATGGTTAAATATTATTTAAATTGATAATAATATTCAATAATATTGAAGAGCAGAGACAATGATTGTCTTGCTACATCAAGCAACGATTACTTTACGCTGGCTTAGCACGATTCTCTGAGAACGAGAATTTATAAACTTTCTCAACAGTACACAGCAGAGACTAATTACTCACAATTGCTGAATTACTGTACTGTTAGCCTCTGGAGAAAGTTACATCACCCCTGACAATAAATAACTAATACTAACATCAGGTTCTTGCCGATGCTTAACTCCCAGATGGCACAACGGATATTAAGTTAAAACAACAAGACTGGTCTAAGTACCAGTTATGAAAGCAAACGTTTATGCAAGCTAGGAGCTATATGGAAAATAAGCTTAATTTGGATTAAATGAAACAAGATTTTACTTTACATTGAAGCTCAAGAAATAGAACTGTTAAATTTATTAATCCCAAAAAAATAAATTTAACGTTACATTTCAAATCAATGAGACGCACTCACTCACTCTCACACGAGCTAAATACTTACGTCTAAAAAAAAAACACTTAATTAAACTCTTATAACTAGAAAATACACAAAAGAAATACTATAGTCGATGAATGCTGCGTATCACCAGATGGGTGGGAAGACTGGACTAACTGTGAAGTGGAGTTTGGGTACTAGCTGACCTCTCACACTGCGGCACAGGACCTTCCTCCGTCACAACAAACACAAGACTGACCAAGTCGTGAGAACAAAGCGGAGCACTCGGCCGCATTTTTTTAACGGTCGAATGAGCAGGGGCGAACAATAAAAAACAATAGTATCGCTCAGTACAGCACTTAGTGACGTGCATTAAATCGGTCACCTTTTTGAAAACGGTGACGAATGATTTGAAAGTATACTCCGTAATGGAGGGAGAAACGGTTAGCTGAGCGATACACAGTGAGTTTTCCACTAATAGTTCGTGGCTTCTCACAAAAGGGAAATGTCGCGAACTGATTCGTGACATTACGCCCTTAGAAAGTTAAATTTTTTCCTTATGGGAAAAAATTTGTGGATATATATATATATGTGTACACATCCTAAGTCATTCGCACGAGATTCACACTGTGGTGTGTGTGCTATCCTGCTACAGGAGAAAGTCGCAGTCGCCAGTGAGCGAAAAAACCTCGTATTTACGTTAATAGAAACAAGCTTGAGGGAAAAACTCCGTGACGACTGTGAAAATCCTGTACTCAGGTCAAACTGAGCGAAAGTTCGCTACATTTACATTAACAACTAATTGTTATGTAGTGTTGTGTATGTAATACACGGTGTAGGTGTGACAGTTGTAGTGTAACTGTACCTACGTGTAAAATGACACAGTAATACAAATTTATAGTAAAATAATGATGACGAGGCAGAAGAGAAGGGGCGGCAGCATGCAACAGGGGCGGCCAGCTGCTGCACGTCAATGCTGCACCCACCAGCTACACCTGCGAAAAGAATTAAGGTGGAGCATCAAAACTGTTATTTCTGTCTCTCTCTCTCTCTGCCTAGCAATCAGTACTTGTCATTATTAACCAGGAAACGTAATTCTTGAATTCACAAATTGCTTAGAACCCTTATAGCTTACTGGTTAACGCTTTCATTATTAACCAGGAAACGTGCCAGTTCTTGAATTCACAAATTGCTTAGAACGGGCAGTTTACTGGTTAACCTAACATTATTAACCAGGAAACGTGCCAGTTCTTGAATTCACAAATTGCTTAGAACGGGCAGTTTACTGGTTAACCTAACTCTACACTTACGAGTAATACAGGAAGCTGAAAATCACTACGCAATCTCGGGCAGGTCACGTTTTAACACCCACCGTGGGTGTGAACACTCATGTGGGTAATGTGCATTCTCCGGGAATCCTCAGAGAGGCCCACAGCTCGAGACATTCCACAAGGTAATTCATACACAGCCTCGGACTGTCTCTGCAAGGTTCTCAAACTTCCCCCTTAACTTATGGTATACATGTATGTACAAGCCCTGGATATACTGTGTCCTGTAGGGCCAACGAGTGAGACATCTGGTCTACACTTTTAACTGGGAACCAGGCTGGTCCTTGGATTACTCAAATCGCTTAGGATGCCTATCTTACGGAACCCAGCATACAACAGTTGCTAGTTAGTAAGCAGCTAGTAGGTGCGACATCAGGTCTACACCCACATTACCACTATCCTGTCTCTCAACTGACTCAGAGATTACAGGTGTGGTTAGAAACGGCACAGGAAGGGCATGTCCCTGATTAGTGGTGTTACTTTGACACACACTGCAGGAACGGACAAAACTATCTATGTCTCGTCCCATCCCTGGCCAGAAAAAGTCAGCTCGGATACGGCCCTGGGTCTTCCTTTTGCCCATGTGACCTCCTGAGGCTGAACAATGACCCCATTGTAACACTGCTAGGCGGTACTTGGCGGGAACGACAAACTGCAGTCGAACCTCGCCCTCGGGTGTTCATGACTCACGGTAGAGCCGTCCTTGTCTGCGAAGGAACTTGGCTCGACCTCCCCGTGAATACTTAATCACTTGACCCTTTTGTTTGTTCCGCACGGTAGCAAGTGTCGGGTCAGAATGTTGTTCTTGCACAACAAGTTGACTACACATCAGATCTTGCGGCGATTCAATGATCACTGGGGTGACACAATCTGGAGCCTCAACCATGGCTCGTGTTACCACAGCAGCCGAAGTCTGAGTAGCGCCATCGGAGCAACTATCCTTGACTCCATTAATATTGCCTACTATTAAGTCAAATAAAGGCTCTGGCATGACAACTGCAAGTGTCGTACCAGTATAAAATGGAGATGCCACCTGGATACATGCCTCAGGGAACAATCTCACTGATCCATCAATAAGGTTTGCATGGATCTGTCGACCTGTATACTGCTCAGGCCGAACTAAACTCTGCTTGACAGAGCAACCTGAGGAACCATTGTCTCTCAGGACCTTCACAGGAATGTCTCCCACAAACCCTGGCTGTACAAGGAAGGTACTGTCACCTGTGGGAGGGCCTGTGGAGGAAGCAGCTAGCCACTCATAAGGCTGCTGAATTGATGTGGCAAACATTGTGCCTTGAGGGTTATATTGGGAAGATGGAACATTGGCCATCTGTGGAGGGGGGTTCACTATCACTGTGGGACTAGTGAACTGTGGGGAAGTACCCACACTGGTAGGGACGTGACCACCAGGCTGCTGCTGAGGAATGAAGGCTGCATTAGCTTCCTGCCTCTTTTGAGCTGGTGGTGAAAAAGTTTGTCCCGACGGTCGGTTGCGTGGCTGATACTGCTGCTGATTAGGGTACTTGTTGTACCCCTTCCACTCAGAATTCTGAGTGTTTTGTCCCTGGTCCTTCCACTGCGGTTTTGGACCTTGGCCATTACTCTGAGAACGGCCTTGGTGCTGGGATTCAGTCTGAGACGGCTTCCCAGACTTGGCAGTATCTTTTCTGCTCCAGGTGTTTTGCTTACGAGCTTGATACCCGTATGCAGTAAAGAATGCGTCAGCCTTCTCTACCATTTGGCTGGCATCTTTCACCTGGCAGATCTTAAGCTGTGCTATGAGCTCAGCAGGCCACGACCTCTCTAGCTGTGTACGCAGCATAAGGTCAATTATCCCCTCACGCGTGGAAGGAGTTTCATCTTTCTCCATCCACTCACCTAGGTAAGCAGTAAGACGGTCGAGGAACTGAACAGCTGTCTCCTTGTCTTGGAGACGAGCTCGCATGAACTGAGCTTTGGCGTCGTCTACTGTGAGACCATACGCCTTAATGAGTGCAGCTTTCATCACTTCATACGTGAGATTGTCTCCACGAATTCTGTGGAGAATATCGAGGGCAGGGCCCTCAAACAGGCTAAGAAACTGAAGCCGCTTAGCTGCATCATCGAGCTGGTAAAGCTGAGCCATGTCTTCAAATCGAGCTATGTATGGCTCGATTCGCTCGCCATCTTTGTATGGGGGAAGCTTGATGTGTGGGGTCGCCAATACATGTGCAGGGAGAGCGCTCGTGGAGCTTGAACCAACTGCACCAGATGTGTCTGAAGCCAAGGAATCTCGCTTGAGCTTCAGCACTTCAAGTTCATGTTTCTCGCGTGCTTCACGTTCGGCACGTTCATATTCACGTTGTTCCCGCACGTGTTCTAAGTCGAGTTCGCGCTGTTTTTGCTCGTGTTCACGCTGTTCTCGCTCGTGTTCCAAGTCGAGTTCGCGCTGTTTTTGCTCGTGTTCACGCTGTTCTCGCTCGTATTCGCGCTGTTTTTGCTCGTGTTCACGCTGTTCTCGCTCGTATTCGCGCTGAATTCTACGCTCTTCACGAGCATCTTTCTCACGTTCTTGCTCGTAATTGAACCGTGAGAGTATGTATTCTTTGATTTCAGTTGGGTCCGTAAGGCCCATATCTTTGGCTTCCTGTAAAAATACGGTGGTAGCCATGTCGCTAACTCAATCTAAATAACTAGCGACTCAGTACTGATTGCTGCTTCGCAAACGAATGCTAATAACCACAAGTAAAGAGTACAGACACAAGCTAGTGGTGACCAGTCTTATCCAGTTAACTGGCAAAGAATAAATCAAAAGTGTAAATGACTGGGAAGACTCAATAATAAACACAATGGGTACGGCGACTTCCCAGAAGCGAATAAAATCGTCTGGCGTTACCAAAATAAACTAGAGTTAAGTACTCTATGGATTGATAAAGCAAAATTCACTTGCTAAATTAACGGTAAACACCAGTAAGCTTGTGCCTATAAACTTTAATGATAAATACCTAAATATGAATGAGTGAGCACTATCTCGTGAATAGCTTTAGAGCTAGGAGTTAATATCCTGGAATGAGGTCGCCAATTGTCACGGGGTTTTTATAATAATATCCGAGTAATTTAGATATAAATGGTTAAATATTATTTAAATTGATAATAATATTCAATAATATTGAAGAGCAGAGACAATGATTGTCTTGCTACATCAAGCAACGATTACTTTACGCTGGCTTAGCACGATTCTCTGAGAACGAGAATTTATAAACTTTCTCAACAGTACACAGCAGAGACTAATTACTCACAATTGCTGAATTACTGTACTGTTAGCCTCTGGAGAAAGTTACATCACCCCTGACAATAAATAACTAATACTAACATCAGGTTCTTGCCGATGCTTAACTCCCAGATGGCACAACGGATATTAAGTTAAAACAACAAGACTGGTCTAAGTACCAGTTATGAAAGCAAACGTTTATGCAAGCTAGGAGCTATATGGAAAATAAGCTTAATTTGGATTAAATGAAACAAGATTTTACTTTACATTGAAGCTCAAGAAATAGAACTGTTAAATTTATTAATCCCAAAAAATAAATTTAACGTTACATTTCAAATCAATGAGACGCACTCACTCACTCTCACACGAGCTAAATACTTACGTCTAAAAAAAAAAACACCTTAATTAAACTCTTATAACTCGAAAATACACAAAAGAAATACTATAGTCGATGAATGCTGCGTATCACCAGATGGGTGGGAAGACTGGACTAACTGTGAAGTGGAGTTTGGGTACTAGCTGACCTCTCACACTGCGGCACAGGACCTTCCTCCGTCACAACAAACACAAGACTGACCAAGTCGTGAGAACAAAGCGGAGCACTCGGCCGCATTTTTTTAACGGTCGAATGAGCAGGGGCGAACAATAAAAAACAATAGTATCGCTCAGTACAGCACTTAGTGACGTGCATTAAATCGGTCACCTTTTTGAAAACGGTGACGAATGATTTGAAAGTATACTCCGTAATGGAGGGAGAAACGGTTAGCTGAGCGATACACAGTGAGTTTTCCACTAATAGTTCGTGGCTTCTCACAAAAGGGAAATGTCGCGAACTGATTCGTGACACACTTAGACTTAACGGTCCCGACAAGGCGGTCCGGCCTTTACACTAATACAGTACTCAAGTATCAGAAGTAGAGAGAAGGACAGCACAGCACAAGGCTCTCTCCCCCACCCTCCACACCCTCCGATTTTGACGTTTAGAAAAAAAAGTGAGAAGTAGCACATTCCAGGGTTGAAGACACCTGAAGGACATTGCATAGGATCGGCAGAAAGTAAAATATAAGGGAAATAAAAGACTGAACATAAAGCCACATAATAATTCTCATCTTAACATATTGCATCCACTTTTTTTTTTTTAAGAGGTATGATATACAGAGGAAATAAAAACAAGACAGGGAGGTAGAACACAGATAGGAGAGAGAGAGAGAGAGATTAAAGCAAGGGATAACCCAAAACGAGAAGGGAAGCAGAACAAAGGGGAGAAAGAGAGAGAGAGAGAGAGAGAGAGAGAGAGAGAGAGAGAGAGAGAGAGAGAGAGAGAAGGGGGTGGGGGTAGGTGAGTGTTGAGTAATGTAGTGTGCAAGTGGTGGCATGTGAGCGTTGGTGGGGCCTGCTGGGTGGACTGGCGAATGGAGGAGACGGGGTTCCTTGGCTGTGTCCAGAGGCAGGGGCACTGAAAGATGGAGTGAGGAGTGAAGAGTGGAGGTTAAAGGAGAGAGAGAGAGAGAGAGAGAGAGAGAGCTGATGAATTAGACCACACAGACTTTTCGATCGTTTTTCAGTGATTCTTCCTCTCCGTTGATAGACACATTCTCTAGCCAGCAGGGGTACCCAGCACTGCCAGGGACAAAAAGACCAAAACTGTAATCCTATTTGTTCTAATTCAATCTTTCTTTCCACTCCAGAAAGACCAAGTACCTCTTGTGCTTTTGAAGAGGGATTATACGAGGTCCAGCAACTTTCTATTTCAGCTTTAGCAGACTAACTCACAGTATTTGTTCGCATTTGTTTACTATTACCGGTGACTTCAAATGACCTCAGAGGTCAGCCTCACATAGCCTATGTCTGAGCTGGAGGTCATGTGAGTCTCCATGCTAAAAAGTGGACTGCTGGGTCCAGTCGCTCGAGAGTGTATTACCGGTGACCTTAAATGACCTCCGACCAGTGACCTCAAATGACCTCACATAGCCTTTTTCCGAACTGGAGGTCATGTGAGTCTTCATGCCAAAACTTGGGCTGTAGAGGCACCCGGCGTTGCCCGGGCCAAAAAGGCGAGCACTCTACCTGTGACCTCAAATGACCCAGATCTGATTTTTGACCCCATTAAAACCATCCTTGGGTCACCCTGATTAAGAATATATGTGTCTAGAGGTCCCTGGCCCTTGGTTTGGCCGGGACTGAAGGACAAACAAACAAAAAACAAACAACGCGGCTTTTATATATATAGATTACATAGTTAATGACCAGGAACAGACAGGCAGACAGGCAGGCAAACAGGCAGACAGGCAGACAGACACAGGCAGACAGA